>NC_085951.1:4706590-5009621 GCF_963556715.1 Cydia fagiglandana
TCGAAATGTTCTCTGAAATACAGTGAGAATTTAAGCAATTTATTGGTAAACTTATCACATCAACAAAATAGCTAACTGTAATAGACAATAATATATGCATAATAACATTTAGTTTTAAGTTATGCCTCTTTAAACTTTATTTCAAGTATATTCTCTTGTTTAAACAATAATTTCCATGTTGCAGGAATGTTCTGAGAACATTCTCGAGAACGTTTCCGCTTTTTGGGAATGTTCTGCAATTTGTACATTGCTAGTCTGACCTTAATCCGAAACACGTAGATTTTGTTTCTGAATAGATAATATTTCTAATCTTCATTTCCGATTTTGGTCGCACTTTTGTTATTTGATAAGCAATCTTAAATACATTATAGATCTGCGACATATCCCAAGCTCCTGCAAACCCTCCCAAGATGGCATTAAAACTTAATGCTGACTTAGTCGACCTTATAACGACCGATTAGGGAAACAGGTCAAACGGGTTACTACTAAAGGGAAATAAATTTAATTAGTTCAGTTTAGGGTTAGGCAAAAAAGGGACGGCCTTGGAAACAAATCATTGGTTTATAAGGGTTAGGTCAGGGGTTGCAAACTTGATAGAATAATTGGGATATGTGTAAGTATTCAATGCTAAGCCAGATTTGTCATACTTACATATAATTTATTATAATTTTATTTACACGCAAGAAAATTTCGGTATTATTAAGTTTTGAAAAATAAATTTAACTGTGCAACCCGAACAAAGAAATACACTGCCAGTTTCTTGATTTAGGTTTCATTCAAGAAAATGTAGACGTTATCTGTTTGCTAAGCGTTGAATAATTATCCTATAGGATTAAAATTTAAACTTACTATTACTGCCACTGAATCGTAATACCTATCTGGCGTAAAGTTCTGCCGCTGATAGAGCTTAGGGAAAATTCAAAGATCCAGGAAACAAGTATAAACTTTAATATTTAAACATAGAATGTTGAAAAAGTTCAGTAACGCACTCATAATGAGAATACGAATATATACGAGTGAGTTAGGGCTGATTTAGACGGGACGCGAACAATTACGTCAAATTCAACCGACCAATCAAAACCCGCAGTGGTATGAAACTCGCATGCGAGCTCTCGCATCGTCTAAATCAGCCCTTGCGGATAATCCCGGAAAGAGGCCAGTAATTATCAAAGAACATCCATTACCGGTTCATTAAAAGCCTTTTTGGATGTAATGGAGCTAACATGACGCGTAAAAGACGTAGACGCATTGCTACCCTTATTAGCCTTGAAACGCATGCTCGAGTATCCTAAAAAGCCTGAAATTCGCTTGACAATTTATCTCAAGAATTGGTAAATAAAGCAGATGAGCAAGGGGCCAACTGCCGTATTCGAACTTCAAGATATTCACAAGAGACGACACGTACTAGATCCATTCTAGATACGTTATAGTTTAGATATCAACTAGTTCTGTTTTGCAGCGCAATTCGGGCGACCAATGTCACTTTTACGTTACATAGAGTAAGATATCTATTAGATGTGAATTGGAGCTCTAAAGTCATAGGTATCCTGTGGAAATCGTGCAAGAATATCTCCAGAATCGCGCAAATGTCAAATTTGACAGGTTAAATCTTAAACATATCGTTATCGTATCTTGGTGATGTCTAAAAGATATCTAATAGATATCTATTTCAAATCGGGCCCCTAGCCAATATGTAGCTCAAGGCGGGAACAGTAGCAAACAGTGGCTCAGTCGCCCAAATATAGCTATATACTTACACTGTAGCACCCTTATTACGTGTTAAAATTACCATTGCTCACCCTTCGCAATCCAACGCGGCAACGCGGCGAGCGTAATGGGCACCTTTACGTTGGGAGCAGCCAGAGACGGACTTCAGTAGGTAATTTATTTTATACATATTTAGTTTGTACCTATGTATTTATATTTAAGTTTCGTTTTTAATTAGTTTTATGTTTAGATTGTGTGTTATTTTACTTATTGTAATTTGAGTTAATTAAACGATTCGTTACAAAATAAAATTATTGAGATGAACACTAACTTCCTTAGACGCTGTCACTGAAACACACTTAAAATAAACGGACTTAAGTAAAACGTATGTTATATAGGTACAAGCAGATACAAGTTTACCAAGTGTTGTAGTGTTGTAGACCATGCTTGTGAATTATAATATTCATCTAGCTAATAAACAAATATGACTGATTTAAACTTTTACGATTTTTATTCATTATTATTCACAACAACGGGAATTAAACGCGTAAAATGAAGTTATAAATTTAACTCCGACGTTTTGAGGACGGCGTTTTCCCCGTGGTCTCGGAGAAGACGCCATTGAAGAGTAAGTCCCGTCGTTGTGAATAATAATAACAAATATTAATTTAGCCAACTGAGCTGAATGTTTCAGTTTGACAAGCGGATCAATTCCCTTGACGCGACATCCCACAAAGATTGTCTCGGAGTCAAGGGCGTATTCTAAGGGATGAAAGCAGTGTTTACGAAATAGAAAGAATTAACGTGGCACATTAACCTTATAAATCTAGAATAGCGCTATTATATTTGGCAAGTCGAACTAAACAATATCTTCTATCGTAATAAATAAGGTTCCAAATAGAAATAAACAGCGTTAAAACGCTAAACTGCTGACAATAAGGCTGCCTAAAAGCGGCGAAAACTGAATAAAAGTGGATTCGAAAGCTTATCGATATTTGGCAGAGGTTCTACAGCAGCTGCAAATCTTTTAACGGGGCGCATTCGACTGTGGCAGGCCTAGTGCTGTACCGAGCGTATTATCGAAAATGTTCCTTAAAAGAGTATGTAACCACCATACTACCATACTTATTCCTAATTTCAAGAAACATCGAATACCTATTCGCCGGAATACAGTGTAAACTAGTAGGCCCTGTACCTTGCATAGGTATCCAAACTCCCTTGCGTTATCCCGGCATTTTGCCACGGCTCATGGGAGCCTGGGGTCCGCTTGACAACAAAACCCATGATTTGACGTAGGCACTAGTTTTTACGAAAGCGACTGCCATCTGACCTTCCAACCCAGAGGGGAAACTAGGCCTTATAGGGATTAGTCCGGTTTCCTCACGATGTTTTCCTTCACCGAAAAGCGGCTGGCAAATATCAAATGACATTTCGTACATAAATTCTGAAAAACTCATTGGTACGAGCCGGGGTTTGAACCCGCGACCTCCGGATTAAAAGTCGCACGCTCTTACCGCTAGGCCACCAGCGCTTCAAACTATAATAAATAAATTTGTATGCCTTGACATGGCTTTCGAGAAAATCCTAGGCCACTATAGACGCTTAACTACTAGATACGCACTGTCATAGACGTCATAGAAGATACAGAAACTGATTACTTATGACATGGTTCTATTGTGGCCTAGAAATTAAATGGGTTCACTTTACCTACTTATTCGATATGTACCTCAGACATTTTGGAAATACCTAATGGTAGGAAAATTCCTAATTTTCTCCTGAGTCACGGTAATCTTTAACATTTCGTATGCTAGTGTGTAATTTTAGGTGAACAGAACATGAACTTAATTTTGACATACTTAAGTTTAATGAAGGAATTCACTGATTCATACAAAAGCATACCAAATAATATTCTAATCTCATGAGATACCCTGAGATATCTTACTCACCTCATGATTGGAATAACGGTTATACCAATCATGAGGTAAGTAAGATATCTCAGGGTATCTCAATGTTTGATCCGGTTATACTATAACCGGATCAAACATTGTGATGGTTAACAGCCATACAGTATGGAAATATTTCGGTGTACGGCACATCACTACTCGGGAGTCCAATAGAACGAACGGAATTACGCGATTCAATGGAGACTGGGCACGTACGAACACTGTGCTTGTAAACCCTGACGAGACGAGACCGCTATAGAATGTTAGATGTAGACCAGGCTAAGTTGGCAACTATTTTGACCCAGACTGTGCAAGTGTTATTTTAAACGTCATAATTTCAAAGAAGTTTCGGCAATCAAGTTACTCAAAGTTAACCTTACTTGTACAGGATCCGCTCAACACGAATATATACAATCTTGCTAGCTATACTAGTTATTATAATTATTTCTAATTACTTATAGATTCATCATCATCATCTCAGCCATAAGACGTCCACTGCTGAACATAGATCTCCCTCTTAGACCTCCATACGTATATATAGATTAGTTTTATGGAAATAGATACTCGTAAGTTACAGTAGTTGTGCGTCAAAAACTGATTTACATCATTTTATTAGGGAGGATTACTTAGTAGGCAGGTATAGTTGCTTTTTATGTTTAGTTTAGTACATTCAATGTTTTTAGGTTTCGATTTATTAAAGTTTAGATCAATAGGTTTCTTGACGAAACTGTCGAATTTATGATTGATTTCAGATTAAAACAAATAATATAGGTAACCAATAAGGTAACAATATAAGGTAACCATTACTAGTAGGGAGGAATTGCCGTTTCTGGACCAGAGTAGGTATTTAAATCCCCCGCGGGGGGATACCACCCCCCCGCTACCCCCCCCCCTACTATTACTGTAATTAATACCTAATTAAAATGTTCTTACAAAATCCATATTTACCTTAATGTAATCGAAATAATCAATTAATCCTTCAAACAAACGTGAACTGATTAATAACAGATAGCGGAAGCAGTTATAAAGTTGACCCAAAAAATTTTTATTAAGCTATGAGCTTCATCACATATGTTCCTTGAGTAATTCTAAGCATTTCAAGCCTGGGAGCCAATAAGAAATGTGTGTCTACTCGGATTTGTAATGGATTCAAACTTTCAACCCCTTTTTAACCCTGTTAGGGGATGAATTTTACAAAACGCTGAAATTACTTTTCCTGTCTTTTAATAATATCCCCAAATACAAAGATTCAAGTCCCGCGTTCGAAAATTTTTTTGATATCCATACAAACTTTCAACTCCTTTTTCACCACCTTAGGGTATGAATTTTCAAAAACGCTGAAATTAGTTTTCTTGTATTTTAATAATATATCGTTTTACGAAGTTTCAAATTCCTAGCTTAAAATAAAACTTGAACCCCATACAAACTTTCATCCCCTTTTTAACCCCCTTAGGGGTTGAATTTCTCAAAATCGCTTCTTGTCTCTTGTACACTTTATAAATGTAATCTAGTGTGCAAATTTCAACTTTCTATCTTTTGTAGTTTCGGCTCCGCGTAGCAAAAATCTCCAACCAAATTTTTCACCTTTTTACGTTTTTCTTGTAAAATTACTATGAAATTGAAAAAACAAATATCAGCAATGAATTCTACGTCTTTGGTTTATACGAAAATGATACCAAACTTGCCCTAGTACCCACCAGGATCAGAGTAGATTTTTTTTAAAGATGACGGATGGCGGCCGTCTTTGTACCCCACCCTCCCCCCCACTTCAGGCTAGAAATGCTTAGAATTACTCAAATATCAGATGTGATGAAGCTCATAGCTTAATAAAAAATTTTTGGGTCATGTATGGCAGCGTTACATAACTGACTCCAGTAAGAGTATCAGCTTCGCGTTAATTAACCTGCCCAAGTATTGTTATTGGTGAAAACGCGAGAGAGTCAAATTGTTGGGCTCCATTGTATCGTGATCTTTGAAATCTGTAAGAATTTGTTTTTAAGAAAAGTAAGACCCAAAGGTTGTCTGGAAGAGATTGCTCTTAAGCGATAAGACCGCCTGTTGTCTTACCTCTATTGTCTTTATTTATGTTATTGTACATTTATTGTAAACTACGTGTATGTGAGGTGTGCAATAAAGAGTATTGTATTGTATTATATTGTATTGTAAGAGTGAGGAGTACGTACCTCAGTGAACTTCACAAATTGTTAAGGCTTGTGCACAAATCATGCAAGGTTCGATAGGGGGTGGGGGGTCACGAATAAATCACGACAGATCACGTTGGGGGAGGGGGGATATAAGGAGACCTTCGTGTATTTTTCTACAGTGAACGAAACTAAGAAAAAATACATACCCCATGAGTAGATACTTTTTCTCGGTTTTGTTAAACATAAATCTTTGCTCTGCACTTCAAAATAGCGAGCCTATTTTACGAAATTTTGGTGCGCGTGGTTTTGACCGGTCGGATGGAAAAATTAAAAAAGATACAAGTAAAAACCTCACCAAATATCACTAATGGGGGTCAAAAAGTAGAAAACACCTCGCGTGATTTGTGCACAACTCCTTAGGTCTTACATGATCGTAGTTGTTAGTAACAACAACGAATAGTAGTAGTTATGCTTGATCGAAGCGCACTCTTATGGCTCCTCTACACGATGGGCCAACGCCGGCCACTCCAAGGGACGCATTTATGCGTTAGAGGGAGCAAGTGATATTGCTATCTCATTCTGCCGCATGGCTGCGTCCCTTGTGAGTGGCCAGCGTTAGCCCGTCGTGTAGAGGAGCCATTATACTAGTTTGGCCTTGGCCCTGGCTCTGCTAGTGATAGGAATATGTGGCTCGTGTTTCAACGTTATTAACGGAACATTACGCGAAAAAAACATTTATTACGGGGCTGGGTATTGTGTTAGCTCGCTATGTGCTTTTGGAAATTATGTACTTGCGATGTCTGAAGTGCTTTTTAATGGGGAATATTACGCAAAACTCTCAGTAGAGGGCGTCACTAACTCAATCACATGGCCTACCGTGAAACACGACAGTCGAAAGTTCGGTTTCTGCCTCTCTATAAAGTGATAGAGGTGCAGAAACCGAACTTTCACCGAACACAGAGTATGGCGGACTTAATGACAGAAGGCATTATCTACCGGTGAACTTGGTCCATACCAAACCGAAAGATGGAGGGGTGCAGGGTCATACATTTAATATAAAAAAACTATTTCATGTGTCATTCATAAATAATATAGGTGTACGAAGCAAATAACCATACATACTCGTAATATACCCTTTATGAAACATCACGACGAACTGAACCTTGTCAAACAGATGCTCAAAGTGAATTTGTACTGATCTTGTGGGTCTGCTTACATAATATGAAATAGGATAAAACAGAAACTTATATTATTCAAGTGAATAGTCCTGTAAACAACTTGTCTGGACTGTCCACAGTCCTCATAGTATTTAACTTGGAAACCTTGTATTACATGATTTGGCATAGGTATTTTTTTATTCTCATGATTCTTTTACCTACATTTTCGGAAATAATATAGGTACTTAAGAGCAATCATAGCAATTTTTTTTGTGCAAATTTAATATCAACTACCTATTTGGCTCTTGACAATGAATATCAACCCACCGGACTGCTATAGCGGAATTAAATTACGTTACTAAAAGTATACAATCAATATTAAGCTGAAAGTATCGATACACGCAGTTCGAGCTGACCGGCCCATTCAATGCTCCTCATATTTAATCTCTAGCCGCCCATACGTCTAACCTTGCCAAGCAAAATTAAATTTTATTTTGTCAACACAAAGTTCAAATTAGAACGGAACAGGAGACCTTTTTATAGGTCTCTGGGCGGCTAGAGGTTAATGATAGCTCTTGACCCGCTGGAGCGCACTCTATAACGTTTAGTAACTCTTTCGCTTTGTACCTCCATTCACGGCGCGCAATTTATGGTACTCTGGTAACTAATTTGATCACGTTGAAGCATTTTGAAGGATTTTTGAAATCTCAGGGTATTTTTTATATTTGTAAATATTTATTTTGACGTAAATGAACGCATATATGTACATCAAAATATACATATATCTTAATGAAAATCTGTGTAACCCTTAAACTATATATTATTAGCGACCTGCCTCAGCTTCGCACTGTTACACAAATTCTACACTGAAACCTTCCTTAAGAATCAGTAGTAGTACACCCTTTATTGTACAAAAATCAAAAAAATATCTGACATGATCTTATTTGTAGAGCCATAAGAGCGTGTCACATATTTTTGCGGCCTTCTTAGAGTAACATACTCTTTTATTGCAGCTGACTGTACCTTAAAGCTGAAAGTTATTATTTCGGTGAAAACAAGCCTAGTGCTCATTTTATTGCCACTAACGTGAACGTGACAACATAACCGTTTTCCCCTCGCAATCGGGTTAAAAGGTCCCTAAAGCCTCTTAAAAGGCTCAGAACTAAAACGACCCTTAGGCGTGACCCCCACAACTCCTTTCTAAAGACAAACCACTTCGAGGCATGGATTTGACAGCGATAAAATATCTCCGTTCAACAACAGCCATTTATCATCGGGCTAAATACCGCCCAAATTAAGAACCAAGCCCGATTCGAACTATAAGATACGTCAATTACATCTAGAAACGATATGGATTAGATGTGTCAATGGGCCCGATTCGGATTTTGAAATAGACATCTATTAGATATCTTTTAGACATCACCAAGATACGATAACGATATGTTTAAGATCTAACCTGTCAAATTTGACATTTGCGCGATTCTGGAGATACTCTTGAACGATTTCCACAGGATATGACTTAGAGATCCAATTCACATCTAATAGATATCTTACTCTGTCTAACGTAAAAGTGACATTGGTTGCCCGAATTGCGATGCAAAAGAGAACTAGTTGATAACTAAAAGTTATAACATTTATCGTTCGCACTTTTAGTAAGGGTATGGCACTTATAGTTATAGAGATCATTTTGGTAGTAAAACACATTATTATTTGTGTATACTACTTCGTAAGCGTATATTTTTTCATTAAAACATAAAGTTTCAAAAATAGAACACTCTAATACGACTTTATCATTATTAACCACATATAAGTTTTCAATTAAACCGAACTTTGGTAAATAATCAACTTCTATATCTAAAAAAACTATAACGTATCTAGAATGGATCTAGTACGTGTCGTCTCTTGTGAATATCTTGAAGTTCGAATACGGCAGAGTGTCAAATGTTACGTTTCGTCAAACAAAAACGTCACATTTGACGGTGACATATCTAATCCATATCGTTTCTAGATCTATAAGGCCGTATCTTGAAGTTCGAATCGGGCCGTTGTCAAAAACAGGCCGGATGATATAAGGTTTCGTCACTTTGACTGTCTTAAGCTTCTTTAAGTAAATTGTAAGATGCTGGATGAAATAAATAGAAATATCAGGGGCAATATTATAGACCCTTTAATAATGTCGTAATATTGCAAAATTATACAAGCGTAGGATAAGATATTATTATAGAACTTGAATAATCTTTGGTAACATTCCATCTTTCATTTGAATACCAAATAAGTAATCACGTTATTAATATTATCCATCTATATAATAAATGCATTATACAGTATGTATCAGAACGAAAGGCCAAGAAAGAGATTCATTAATGTTTAGGTCATACTGAGCAACTTTTACTATGGGACCAACCCCGAAAACGCGGCAAAAAAATTTACTCTCCCTTAGGAAATTTCAACATCTGTCCAGGAAAATGTCTGAAGCATCCAATTTTTTTTCCGCGTTTTCGGGGTTGATCCCATAGTAAAAGTTGCTCAGTATGGCCTAAACATTAATGGGTCTCTTTCTTGGCCTTTCGTTCTGATACATACTGTATTTTGCAAATTTTTATTAGATTTCCTCCTCTGACCTTGTCAAAAAGGGTTTCTGAGTCCGAGTTTGAGTGTTTCATCTACAACAGTAGGTAGCTAAAAAATATACCTACTTGTTACCAGATTACAAGCTAAAAATACTAATGGAATTAAACTGTGTAAAGCCGATTTTCGTCCACTCATTATAGGTTTTTTCGGACATGGGACCCGTTTTAGACTTCAGCTGTTGCTCTCCGGCAATTGGTTTTTGTTTTAATTAAACGCAGGACCATTTTAAGTGACATCTCAAAAGCTTTAACAATTATGCGTAATTGGAGATCACGTTTTTCTGGTTTTCTCGTTTGCGAGCGATAACCGAAGAGAATAACAGGGGATTAAAAAGTTCCAGAAATAGAGCCGCTGATTTTTATGTAAGTTGTTTTTTTGCCCTTATATTCTCCTGTTATTAGGCGATGGAAATAGAGTTTATTATATACGCACCAAGCTAAAGGATGACTCATGTTAGACCGGACCGTACTTCGAGCAACACCGGCTTCCGACACGTCGGAAGGGAGGGGCCCAAGCGATATCTCACCGTACAAATCTTTCTGCCATTTTTCGCGGGGGGAAAGGTGCACACAGTCGCACTTCTCACACACTTACATACAAAATCCAATCTGTAATGACGACACAAATACATAGAAAATGACGCACGTCAAAGACAAATCTTGCAAACCTCGATCTCTTTTTGTGTACGGACGAGTGACTAGTGTCACAACACGCACACTAACACATTTTCGTTGAAGTATGTCATTGTATTCTGAGAGATGAGAAGTCGGATTTGTCGCTCGACCGATCCGCAATTCGTACTGAGCGAGCAAAATCGATAAATCCAACAATTACTTGAGACTAAAATATAATAATTGTATTTAAATGTAATTTAACGTATGATATGTAAAAAAAATATTACATGTGAAATGTAACACTTTCTTTTTGTAAATTTAATGTCCCCGACCTCTTTTTATAACAAAAAACCGAGCAAACAGGCATTTTTGTGCAGCAGTCTTCACGCGCGCGTCTGGACTCGGTCTAGTGAAAAATCCAAGTGCAACTAGTTTTATTACCCGCGCTAGATTAGATTGACGCGCTAATCTTGTACCTCGGCAGAGGGGAAATAGTGCGAATGCCGCCTCCCTTCCGTGTTGCTCGAAGGGACCGTATCTGGGCCGGAGCCTCCGGCGGTTACTTTTCTATGACATGACAGGCGATCACGTGATGCTATCCATAGAAAACGATGCTCCGGAAGCTCCGGCCCGGACACGGCCCTGTCTAATGTGAGTCATCCTTAATTCTGTATGGATTTTGCAATGACAGAGTGTGGTCATGTCATATTTCTAAAAATATGGCGTTTAAAATGACACTCCTCATTTTGTTTTATTTAAATAGGTGCAAAGTTAACTTAGACGAACTCTGCCGTACCTTTTTCAAAAACGTTTCTAATCTAACAAGCAGTTGATGGTTTATCTCCATCTGTCATTTTGGCGTTTGCGTTTGTAAGAAAGAGACAACATTTAACAGAGGTTTGCTAAGTTTTATGTAATAGGCTCTAATATAATAGGTCCACTGTAACTTTTTGACCCTAAATTGTATTAGTTCTCTTGACCTCTAAAGTAGTTTTGGGCTTACGTGGCACCCAGAGTCACGGCACCTCCGGCTCTGGCCCTCATCTTTATTTCTGTCAGGAAGTTTTCTTAACTACTTAAGCTAACTTTACTTTGATACTAAGTTGTGAAAACTTTTAATGAGAACATATACGTAAATTTGTTCTGTACTTAATTTATTTAAAACGGCGGACTGTTTTAAACTTGGCTAGGTACAGTTGACGTCAAAATGATGTTTACACTTTTGCACTTTATTTCTTTGTAATAAAGCGAAAAATTTAAACATATCTTTGACGTCGACTGTACTTAAATATTAATTAATTTTACTTACAAGATGTTTTCCAAAGAATTTTAATTAAATAAATATATATTATACGGACATTCTTACAGAAATTGACTAAGACCCACGGTAAAATCAAGAAGGTTTGTGTTGTGAGTATAAATATAATATACATACAAATACTTAAATGTGACGTCCCACGGAAAAAGGTACCTTATGGCGGTTGGCGCTTACGCTATTATTAACGCCGCTCCAATATTATTGCAGCGCTATCCAACGTAAGCGCCAGCCGCCATAAGGTACCTTTTGCCGTGAAACGTCACAAATACCTACACAGAAAACATAGGAACAAATATCTGTGCTCATCACACAAATAAATGCCCTTACCGGGATTCAATAATAAATAATTAAATAAAAATTAAATTATTAAGATTAAATAAAATTATTAAGTTTCCTTTTCTTAGAGTTCCGTACTCAAAGGTTAAAAACGGGACCCTATTACTAAGACTCCGCTGTCAGTCTGTCTGTCCATTTGTGTCTGTCCCCAGGCTGTATCTCATGATAGCTATAGGCAGTTGAAATTTTCACAGATGATGTATTTCTTTTGCCACTATAACAACAAATACTAAAAACAGAATATAATAAATAATTTTAGTGGGGCTCCCATACAACAAACGTGATTTTATTGCCGTTTTTTGCGTAATGGTACGGAACCCTGCATGCGCAAGACCGATTCGCACTTGGCCGGTTTTAATATTCTTAAAGCATACTGTCTTTCGGTAAAACTAAAAGCTAATGGACAAATATGAATGTCTGCAGATACCTTAATGTCATATTTCGGTGTCTATGTCGGCGACCGATCGTAAGATCAGGCATATCGTGAAACGTGAAGATCTTTGCTTCGTTCCCTGAGTAGACGGAGCCCCGCTACGCGGGGCTCCTATTCCTGGGCAGTTTGCCCTTCGGGCAACTGAAGCAACCTAACGAACCTATCCTACCTATTACGAGTATATATTGGTTTAATATGATTGTCGTCAAAACATTACACAGGAACATTACAATCTGCCTGATCTTACGATCGGCCGCCGACATCTACATCATAAAATTTATTCGCTGGGTAAAATATAAAATGTGGGGTAATAAGATGTCATAAGGTAATGGATAGTGCAGCGTCGACGCGCTAAAAAATTCAAACCTTACAAGGTTTTATTAAGTGGAAAATACGTGGGTGAACGATGGAATGAATTTTCTCGTAATTTTTATGATATTAGTTTTTCGTGGAAGAGTTATTAGAAAAACAGCAAATTAAAAAAAATGTTTTCTATGAATACACTAATATAGAAGGGGCTTATAGTAAAAATGTAAAAAATTTTTTTTATTTTATTAAAATCATGCTACGCTCTTGTCGATGACGCAATCTCCGTGTATTTTTTTTCCTAAGCCTTTTAATGATAGACTGATGATAATCCACGTTCTCTTTCTCCTTAACTTTATCCATGTATGTATGCATGTATGCATGCCCTTCTTGGCATAATTCTCTTAAGGGGCCCACTGATTAACAGACCGCCAGACGGTATCGGCCTGTCAGTTGTTCGGAACTGTCAAAATTTTGTTCTAACTGACAGGCCGATATCGTCCGGCGGCCTGTTAGTCAGTGGTCGGCTTTACTTTTTCCTTCGACTTTCCCTTCAATGACAAGTCTTGATGTATTCCCTCTAAATAGTCCGCGAGCCACGAACAGATTTCCATGACCAATCCCCTCCCCGGCGATAACTCTTATATAGGTTAACGGCTATGTATGATGATCCCTCATGAACGTCAGCTGCCGCTCCGTTGGTGGGTTGGGGAATGGCAGCCACCGAAACATGTAAAAAAATAAAAAATAAATTGTCATCGCCTCCCGTTTGATACTTTGTCAAAAGATAATAATTTAGAGATTTAAATAAAAAAAAACGTCAGCCGGTTGTATAGCGGTGGAAAGACCGTCAGCTACTTGCATAAACATGTAAAAAATACGCGCTTTTTTAATTTTATTTAAGACCTCTTAATTAATTATTCTTTCCGTTTATTAATATAATGTTTTAATGTTGGATTTGTAGGAATAACGTTTAGGTCAGTATAACATTTGGACACCTCAAAAAGTTCTATCTATAATCCCTCTACCATAAAAGCAAAGAACAAATTAGTTACTTTGTATCCACAAAGTGAAGGTACCAGGAGCGCATCAAAGAGTAAAAGTCAAGCGAACTAATTAGTTTAATCCCACGTACGTTATAGGGGCACGTAATGAAAATAGCTTAGAACGCTGATAATCTAGAGTCTAGAAAACAGGATTAATTCTAGCGAAGTAGTGAAAGTGGGCGATTATTACTGACTAGTTGAATATCTTGGAACTTATGAAATCCTATTACTTACCTAACTTAATAAAACTGATTTAAAAATAGTATTTCTTTTATATCGACGGCTAGCGAATAAGATTTCTGTTCGTTATTTGCTGATTTTGCTTCGCACACAAGCACGCTTCTATACTACCTAACATCAACAGTACCTACTTGATTTTGAATAACAAAGTACACTCGGCGTCAAAAAAATCGCACCTCGCCAAAAATTCGTTTCAAGCAAATATAGCTCTTATCTACTGCATTGTACCCTGTCAATATTGGTATCATTCGAAAGCGCAATTAATGAACTTTAAAAAGATAAATCGTTATTATCCGTAAAAACAACCATCGTCGAATATAGGCGTTTTGTTTAAAAAAGGGCCGAGATCCGATTTTAATCGCTCCGTTGTTGTGCAATCCGGGATGGGTATAAAATGGAGGGTAAAGGTTAGTTATGGTTTATTCGCTCTCCAGAGGTCACTGAGGTTACTAATGAACTGTTACAGCAAGAAAAAACCCTTGGACATGGATACCAGGCCAGAAGGAGCAGCTCAAGAGGTGGCACTGCTGCAAACAAGACTATGGCAGTAAGAAGTTGCTGAAAGATTTAACATAAGCGGTTTCCGAGTCCGTCGGGTCTTGCTGGGGTTCCAGGTGATTGGTGGTTACATCAGGAGGCCTGGAACTGGAAGACAACACTGCTCTTCCGCTAGAGACAACCGGTACGTTGTATCGAACTCTTTGCAGAACCGTTTCTCCGAGGCTGTTGAGCTGCAGCAGCAGCTTCAAGCAGCTCAAAAAACAGCAGTAAGCATCTCTACGATCGGAAGAAAGCCGGAAGAGAAGAGGATGTTGCCCCGTAGAGCTCCTACAGGCCCCCAATTAAAGCAATAGCATCGACTAGCCAGGAGGCAATTTTGCCGACTGCACGAAGATTGGACGTTTGAACAATAGAGGAATGTCCTCTTTTCCGACGAGACGAGGGTGTGCCTTTACACCAACGACAGGTGCAGGGGGGTGTATAGGAGGCAGGGAGAGCAATTTACGCAGGCCTGCACTGAAGAAACCGTCTGCTAAGGGGACGGATCTCGCATGTTCTAGGGCGGCATTTCGATCGACGAGTAAACTGATCTCCTGTGCATTTCCCGCACTCAAGGTGGTCACAGCCAGGGATCCCTGACTGCTCGGCGTTACATAACGGTGTTCTTGGAGGAGCATGTGATCCCATATGATGGTTTTGTTGGATCCAACTTCCAGTTTATGCATGACAACGCCCGCTGTCACACTGCGTTGTTTGTGTGAGACTAACTGTGGAAGGTTGGGATCACCGTTATGGAGTGGCCAGCAAGGAGCCCTGACCTGAACCCAATCGAACATCACTAGGATCAGCTAAACCGGCGGGTTCGGTCGCCTGATCCTGCTCCTGCCACTCTCGACAGGCTTCAAAATGCCATTATTGAGGTGTGGAACAACTTTCCTCAAAAACGCATCGTGGCACTCATGACAGTCATGACTGATCACATGGAAGCTACTCGGAGGGCAAGAGGAGGCAGCACTAGGTTTTAAGTTTAGTTTTAAGTTTGTTTTTTCTGTATCTGTTGATTTTGTAGTGATTTTATTCGTTGCAATTTTAACCTGAATACACGTCGATTCGCTTTTCCTGAAAATTTTCTTTTTGGATGGGGTAGATCGTCCATTTTACGACATTTTCCAATAGAGGATTTCATAACCTTTCAAATAAGGCCCAATAGTCTTATCTTGCCTTATATAATATAAGGTTTAAAACCGCTTGAAAGCAAAAAGTTAAGATGTGCGATTTTTTTGACGCTAAGTGTATTTTGATATTTTTCACAGCCTCGTAACGGCTCTCTTTACCGAGAGAAAGTTTTATTTTATCCACAAGAGAAACAAAGTCATTTGATTTAAAATTTGCGTTATTTCCTTATGTTGCCTGGTAGAAATGATTTTTAAATGACGATGATTTATTAAAACTTATCTCATGTCTTAAATATCTAATTATGTATATTCATAAACCTTTTTTTCTAAATCGGCTCTCTGCTTAAAAGTGAAGAGGCAACAGACAGAATAGATTTACTGTCACATTTATAAATAGGTAACCCAACTAGCAAATCTATGTGCTATAAAAGTTGAGAGCACGTTTTTATTTTCGCTTTTTGGTGCTATAAACGGTGTAAAAACAGTCGAATAAAAGTCCTGTAAGCGTTTACTCAACGCGAAAAGGCGCACTTATACAGACTAAAAGTGTTATAAAAATAGAGTAAGCGCTGTATAAGAAGCAAATCGATGCTGTAAGAGTTGAGTAAAAGTTGATATAAAGCGCTTCTAGTGTTTTAATAGCAACGATAGTGCTTTTATTCGATTATTTGTTCTATAAACATTATCAATTTGCTATTACTCAGTGAAAGTGTTCTATAAAAGCAGCCGCACTGCTTTTTCTCGGCAAAAATGTTTCGTAAAAGTAGCCGAATTGCTTTTACTCGGCATTTTAAATGTGTAAGAGTGCAGTAAATGCTTTTATTCAACTAATATGTGCTAAAAACGATCTCAGGTAAGCGATTATATTTCAATTATTTGATTAATAAGTTTGAGGCCTAAATCGTCTTCACGTATCTAATAAAACAAAAAGGTACTTAAGTATTTTTTACTGCTGTCATCCATGACATTTATTTTTACCGTGATTGTGTACATAAGTTTTTACTGTCTGTAAGTACACGTAATACAGTAAAACCTAGCGCGAAAAATACTTTATTGATAAAACCAAAGGCACTGGTTCATATATATTCATGGGCCGCCTATTTTCTTAAATTTCAATAAAAAAATATTAATTAAAATAAGTAAAAATTTGCTTACACGATCTAGTTTCTGTTATATCTCATTAATTCGACTATAAGTCGAGTAACTGCGTTTACTGCTACACTTATAGCACATGTTGTCGCCATGTTTATGGATTTATAGTCCGGTGGCCGACTGCATGAAACCCTACCTGATAAAAAAATTGAATAATCCTACTCTGTGGGGGTAGCTGACTTTTAGCAGCTTCAACTGCTCTTGGTCGGCCGTGGCTTAACTTGGCAAATTTTGCGCAAATCGCAAAAAAGTGGTACAAATATTCATAAAAAAAAACAAAAGTGGTCAGCTACATCCTGTGTTGGCAGGTTCCTGTGTCCGACCGAATTTGTGGTACCACGTGAGCTACAATTTACTTCATCGAAAATATAATGTCACTTGTATGGTAGGATTGCTGCCATTCACATTTTTTTTAATGCGGACGGACTGCCAAAGCTATCAGGCTAAGGTGAGGCCGACCAAGACATACGTCAAAAAATTTAATGTAGGTATTACAATCAGTTTTTTTCATTCTATTTTTCGATGAGGTAAATTGTAGTTGTCACGTGGTACCACAAATTCGGTCGAACACAGGAACCTGCCAACACAGGATGTAGCTGACCACTTTTGTTTTGCTGTCCTCAAAGGCAGCTATCCTACCCTGCAAGTTTCATTCTATTATACGATGGGGTTTTTTTTTTGATGAATTTTTGTGCCACTATTTTGCCATTTACGCAAAATTTGCGAAATTAAGCCGCGGCCGACCAAGAGCAGTTGATGCTACTAAAAGTCAGCTACCCCTACAGAGTAGGATTTTCTATTTTTTTATCAGGTAGGGTTTCATGCAGTTGGCCACCGGACTATATTGAAACGTACAACATGGCTGACTTGTGCTGTTAATGTAGTTCAAAACTCTTTAAAAGTACTCTAAGCTGAATACATTTTGAATAAAACCTGTAAATACACTTCAGCTCCTATAACAGCGGTTTGAGCCCCATTACCCGAATTATGATATAAGCGCGCTGTTACAGCAGCATTGTTGCCAAATGGTTATTGGATTGCTTTTAATAGGCTTTTATAGCAACAGAGAAGAGAGTTGAGTAACAGTTGTATTAAAGCGCCTTATTCAGACAATTAGCTATTCTATAGCTGCTATATGATTTTAATAGAACAATTATGCTGAATAAAAGTGATTTAGTAGCGCTAATTCAGCATTTATTAAAAGGTGGAATAAAAGTGCTAAAAGATAGTGCTATAAACGTTTATACGACATGATTATAGCACTAATTAGCGAAAATTGCTAAATAGTCGAGTTAACCGCTATTATACGATATATTGGTGTTTCAACAACCGTAACTCGGCTGTTATACGATTACAGGCTGAGTAAATCATTTCTTATACGACTATTTTGCTAGTGGTACCATAATTAACAAAACATCGTCGGTTTTATGAGAAACCGACGATGCCAAAAATACAGGGGTGCGCGGGACGAGGTGAGCGAAGTCCCGTGCCGTGATTGGTCCGTTCAAAGACACGGACGTCACACAAAGACACTTTCGACTCGAATATGGAGTTTTACCGTATGCATGGCAGAGGGGGCAGCGCGACTATGCTCAGTCTGGTGAATGTTTTGTCTGTAGGGTACGGAAGAGCTAAGCTTTTTGCGTAATAGGTTGTATTGTAAATACAATGACCAAGCTTGCGATTGTTTGTGAAAACCCCACATATTAATTAATAGACGTCCCGTATCCTGTTAAATACGATTGTTATCCCTAACCTATCACAACATTAACCCATTGTACCAGTTGATTGTTATGTCATAACCAGCCGATCGGGCCATAATACTCCATAGAAATGTGAAACAATTAATTGAATCATTTGTTATAGGTACCTAACCTCTGTCGTAAACAGGATGGAATAGCATTATGATGTGTATTTTATATATTACATATTATGTGTATTTTATATATTACATATTACTCATATAATATATTACAAAAGGCACAAGGTCCACCAATGTACACTAATGTACAGTTAACAGTATTGGCGATGGTACCGTAAAAATGCGGTTTCAGTAAAAATGTGTTTTCTTTAGTTAAAACTATTTTCCGTAAGGCCTCGGTGATAACTAGTTTCACTAGTAGGTAACTGAGATTCTGCAGTCAAAACTATTTTTCGCAGTGTGTCTTGGTGAAAACTAGTTTTGATTTGTTGTTAAATAAGTTTTTGGCAAAAATTTAGTTTTTGGTACAAGCTTTTATCGCTGACTGTACTTTTCTTTGCACAGGCAATTAATACTCATCGAGACAATTCTAAAAACCCCAAACAAAATTAGGTTTCGTTGTTTTATCACAGAGTTCCTATGGCCACCTCTGGTCTCCATCATCAGATCAGCTCGATGACACCATAATATTGCATTGTCATCCGATTTATACATGTATGCAAAATTTCAGCTCAATCGGAAACCGGGAAGTGGATCAAATTTAACTTGCAAGATTTGATTACAGACAACGGTCAGATGAAAGTAAATAAAAGCTTGTAAAAATGTATACCGGTGAAAACTAGCCCAGAAATGATTTTTAGTATGTCTGACAATCAGACACTGTCTATGTCTCACAGATGTTTTGTTATTAAAATACAACAATACAACAAATTGCCAATAATATTGTGCATATGTTTTATACGTATGTATATACATATATGGTATATTACGGCACTTCTGACTTTTGAGGCCGCCTATATTCGCAAAATAATTTCAGGCATCTAAATCTCTTAATCCAGGCAGCTCTATCCGCATAGGAGAGGCCATCAAATTAGTCTGTGTCCCGTGGCGAAAAAATCTATTTACGCTCGCAGCACCAGAATGAATACAGTAAGATAAGTTTTATTACAAAATATTAAATACGGAAGATATAAACATTTGGTCCACATTGAATAATTTTACGGTTTAGACTCACTTGTTTTTAGTCACTTGCGCGACATGTTTAGGCTCTCCGTAAAATTATTCAATGTTAGTATGTCTCACAACAGTTTAAATTCAATTTGGTCCACAAGAAATAATTTTTAATAGGTATACTTAGGAGGCAAACAAGCGGACGATTTGCCTGATGGTAAGCAATTACCATCGCGAAACTGTTGTACGATACAATCAAACTATCAAAAACGTAACAGATTTAAAATTTAACTTTGAAAAGGTACTTCCTCATGATACTAATTTAATTTCAAGCGCAGTCAGTGCGACATGCTACAGCAAATACAAAATTCTGAGCGCGGAAGACACATGTGAAAAGGTTAGTTCTGACTTACTGCTTACTTTATTGCACTGTGAACCCATTGACAGGGATTATAGAGTGTCCCATAAACCGCAATGTGCACGTATAACGTAACCTAAGGCCCTTGGCTGTGAATAACGTTGGTATAACGCGGTTAGCTGGCATTTGCTAGCGCTTGTCATCCGGGAAATGATATGGCTTTTCAATTTATGAATACCTAGTAAGTACCAGTGGTGGCGCATCCATTCCCACCGGCTTGCCTGTTTTTGGACGTTTGAGCAGAGTTGTAAAGAAAATTAATTTGTAAGCCAAATTGTGACGTCCCACGGTAAAGGTACCTTATGGCGGTTGGGGCTTACGCTATTATTAACGCCGCTCCAATATTATTGCGGCGCTATGTGACGTAAGTGCCATCCGCCATAAGGTACCTTTTGCCGTGGAACATCACAATTAGCCCCGGCTTGCATATCGATATGGTTGACGCGCCGCCACTGGTAAGTACCTACAGTATATATAAAAGACAGTTTACTATTTAGCAACAAAACATGAAAAGGTCAGTAAGAATAAATCGAAGCCTTCCTGGCACAGCGCCTTACCTAGAGATGGGTCGCGGGTATTTACCCAATTTACCCACCCAGGTAAATACCCGGTAAATACCTATCTACCCGGTATTTACCCGTATCTACCCGAATGGGCGGGTAGATTCATTTCTTGTTGCACATGTCGATTTGTGTTAAAGTGGAGATATAAACCGAGTTAATGGTTGTAATTATTGTATGTCATTTAAAATGAAATGGTTTAGTGAAACCTGCAGTTGTAACTAAGGAATTTTTAGTACAATTTTGATAAATATTTAAAAAAAGGCTATCATAAGAGTATTTTATTTAGATTTGAGTAAATTATCGTACTTATACGTTGATAATACACGTTCGAACCTTCGGTCGGCGGGGGGTGTGGTTGGGGGGAGGGGGGTAAAAGTGAACTTTTCATTTTTCTTGGAATCTGTCATTAATATTGAAAAGTCTTGTATGTACAAACTAAAGTAGACAGAATTTCCTACAAAAAAGGTTATATGCATTTTTGTCCTAAAACTAACTGTATTTGACTTATGAGCTTCCCAAGTTGTGACACTGCAAATTTTTTTTTATTATCATTCATAAGTAGTATTTATTTTCATCCTTTTAATGTATATTAAAAGCATTTTAAAACATCTCCGAAAGCCAGGGAATGATTTTACACGATATTCATAATTGGACTGATATGCTAAAATCGAACTTCACCTCATAGCAACCTTTTCGTAATTAGTTTGAACATACATTTTATGTAACATTATAAAAAAATACTTAAATTAATCTTATTTATACTCACATACCATTAAACACATCAAATTTAGAAGAAATACGAAAATACCCGCGTATTTACCCGCGGGTAGGTAAATATCGGGTATTTACCGGGTAAATACCCGCTCTCGGGTATTTACCCGGGTAGTTACCCATCTCTAGCCTTACCCATAGGTACTTACGTTTTTTTAATTCATTTGCGCTGATGCACAAGGGTGCATTAAAGACGTTGTTGTTAGGTATTATAATATTTATTGGGTACGTGACCAGGTGACCGGTCCCGTACCGGTCACCTGGAGAGGATGGGGGAGGATCGTGCTGTGAGAAGAGCGTATGTGGGGCACCAGGGGGGAAAACGCCCATCTGGGCGCCCCAGATACCACTGGAGTGACGAAGCCCAAAAAGACCTGATGTCCGCCCTCGGAATACCCAACTGGCGTGAAATGGCGCAGAATAGGGCAGAATGGCGCTGTCTTGTGTCAGAGGCCAAGATCCTCTTTGGGTCACTGAGCCAGTGATGTATGTATGTATGTATGTATTGGGTACGTGCGAAGTGCGTGGTGGGGTAACTAATAGCAATTTTGTGGGCTCTAGTTACTATTTAACAACTATCAATCAAATAATTAATGTGTCCCATAGCCCCGGTGCCTTTATCACGCAAACCAAAGTACTTCGTATTCAAGGATTATAGCCCCCAAGTCGCGGCTAAGAAAGAACTCAATTTTTCAGATCTAGAAGGATCTAGTTTAATCCCTCTTGAGACTTGAAAGTCTAGTCTACTTACAAGTAATTGCATATTTTTAAAGCGAACCTTAACTAAGTGGAAGTGTGATATGATAGGGTATCATTTATTTTCTTTCGCTGTAGGTACCCGAAACTTACACTTATACGTCTTTATCAGATGTGTCGTTCCGAATATTTGCGTGTCTCGAGAGACTCTTTAGCTTTTCGACGAAATTTTGTGTAGGAAAGATTTACGTACAAGCACAAATAACATCTAAGATAAACCCTCACGTAGATATTAACATAGTATTTGTACGTTAACCGCTGCCTGCGATTTCGTGCGCGTGAATAGATTTTATTTTATTAGGTATTTTAAAGTTTCAAATTTATTTAAATTGCTTTAGAGGAAGAACTCCGAAATTAATGTTCCTGCTTATCAATAAATAGCGGACAAACAGAAATATTCATGGTCTTACTTAAGATTTTCCACATACTTCGTACAAACTTTCAACGTATGTTCAACCCCTTAAGTAGTAAGTCCAGATAATGCAGAAATTTATTTTCGTGTTGTTAAAAAGTAAACTTCATACTCAAGTTTTTATACTCTTCAGTGCTTCACGTGGTTTTCCGGAAACGACCATCAGAAAAAAAATCATTACTAATTTAATAAGTAATTTTTTGAATATTTTGAACGATATTCCTAAAGATAAGAAAACGCGTTTACTGGAACAAGTACTCATTGTTTCTAATAATGAGCGTAAAGTCCTTAATTTCATCGAGGAATACCATCAATTTTGCATTATTTATTTTCTTGTAAAAGCGCTCTTAAACCTACATAAGACACTTACATGATCCATGTAACATATATGAACAAAAACATTCGTTGATAAACCATTTGAAAGGAAAATGTTTTAAGTGTAAGTTTAACCTTTTGTAGGATAAGAAATTCTATTCAAATAACACACTTAGAGAAGAAAATTTAAGCTCAAAGAGTAAAAGCGACAGACACGGGACAAAGATAGCCAGCCAGATCAAAGTTTTCAAGAAATTCTCAAATATTTCAAAGCCTGGTATCTATTAAACTGTGATATAGTTAACAGTATTCTTATTGACGACCGGTCTGGCCTAATGGGTAGTGACCCTGCTTGTGAAGCCGATGGTCCTGGATTTGAATCCCAGTAAGGACATTTATTTGTGTGATGACTGATGACATAGATATTTGTTTCTGAGCCATGGTTGTTTTCTATGTATTATATATCGTTGTCTGAGTACCCACAACACAAGCATTCTTGAGCTTACTGTGGGACTTAGTCAATCTGTGTAAGAATGTCCTATATGTAATATTTACATTTACTTATTTATGTTATTTATTCTACAGATAAATTAAGTCCAAATCCATTTACATTACATGCTAGACATTCGTTCTATATTTCATATATTCGTCTCCTAACGATCCTCTCCAATTGTCCGTACAATCCCTCGGAAATGGAAACAATACCATATTCGCTCCGTCCTCGATCCTCCATATTTGTTGGAGAGGTCGGAACACTTATTATACCTGTACCCGTTTCCGAATTCAGAAAGAAAAATGCATTTAATATAAAACAAATTCACTACTTATTAGCCTTATTCCATTTAGGGTTCGGCGCTCCTTATAATGGCCCGGCCACGACATTGCATAGGTTGGAGCGAGACACAGCGATCGGACCTTTCTTTCCCACCTATGGTTGCCGCCGCCGCCGTCGCCAGTCGCGCAATGTCGTGGCGGAGCCGAGCCGTAAGGCGTCGCCAGGAGCGTTTGTCCTGGGTCGTCTCTGGTGGTAAACTTTCTTCTTCAAGATTTATTTTTTACAAGACTTATTTAGCGATAAGGCCGCCTGTTGTATACCTATGTCTTCATATAATATCAGGCGTGGCTCACACCGCGATTTCGTCGTGTATTAGCTACAAGTACATGCGGCCCACACCAATTTTGGTGTCTAGCAATAGTAGTTGCCGCGCACCGCTACGGAACGGACGCAAGCTCGGGCTTGCGCGATCTTGCGGTCATATCTGACGTAATAGACGCGTTTCATTAGAGAGTGAACCTTCTGTACCTAGTACTATTATTTATTCTGTAATATTATTTAAGGTTCCATGTACATTTATTCTGAAGTTGTCCAATAACGAGGATTTGTATTGTAAACGTCCACAAAGCTTCTCAGTCGTCTCTAGTACCTTTCAATTATGTACTCTGCCTGTGGTCGCCTCATGACGAGGCCATACCATAGGAGTCGATTTTTGGTGAGTTTTTCATCGATTGGCTTTATTCTGAAACTGCCTCGAAAACGTGGAGATTTTTAATATGGCATTTATAACCATCATGTGACACATTTTCTTCTTCTTCTTTCCATCCTGTTACCCCCTGCTGGGATGTAGGGCTCCCCGAATATATCAATAAATATACAAGAATTACTCGTTTAAAGGTGAAAATGTTGTACTAATACATTTTCACCTAAAACGTTTGGTGCACGAGAATAACGTCTCGTCCTGTATTGTTATTCTAATTTCAAATGGGACATCTTGTCTGCATATTTATGATTTCCGGGAACTGCGCTTTGTAACGGCATTTGGTGAAGGTGACGTAGAGGCAAATAGGCCAATTCGCTTTGTTAGTGTTCCGTACAAAACTTTGTTTACGGAACACTTATGGGATCACTTCGGTCTTGCAAATCAGTTAAATACGTTTTTCTCAGAGACCGTTTGACATAGATACCTAAAATTTGGAACAGTTATAGCAATTACCACCACTCATATTGTGAATAAGTCAAAACTGCTTATTTCTTATTAAAGGGGGAAATTTAGGGGGTTGAGAGGGGTAGGCTGAAACTTTTTTCATTTGTAAGAATCGTGTGGGGTACCATTAGAAAGCTTGCAAAAAATTGAGTCGATGGACTGATTTTGACTTCATTTTAGACTGCAATAGTTTCGTCAAAAAATGCATTTAAAGTTGCAAGTTTTCATACAAAAATTTTCACCTCTGTCCTGGCGATTTTCGCGAAAACTATAGCTAACAGGCAGCTGACCAGTCAATACCCAACTTAAAGAAGCATGGAGACGGCGGGAAAATTATCAGCTTAACTTTATCTTTATTAGTTTTTCAACTGCAGCTTGACCTTTGGTTGCTTAGGGCTAGCTAACTGATGCTTACACTGGTCAATTCATATTAGGCGAGAAACATCCTTAGTTAAAACTTTGGCATTTAAATTTATGACTTATGTCTTTGACATAAAGTTTAATTCTGCTTGCTTATTTTTGTGGGATATTTAATTTTATCTTAATAGCCTACTATAAGTATGAGAGAGATCTACAAAATACGACCTTATTATATTGCAAATAAGTTTCAATTTCGAACGGGCTTTCCAAGCAATGGACTAGCATCTCAAAAATCTGAAAAATTCAAATTAAGAATTCCGTTCTTGACTGTCGTTGTGTTTTTTTTTCCACAATAGGACACATAGAGTTAGTAAGGCGTATAGAGATAATAAAGTCATTTAATATTTATGAACAGCTTTGGCCTCATGTATAGATTTTATTGAGAGTATCTGATTCGTCGAAACAATATACACAATATTCCTTTTCATTAAGTACCATTACATTTCTGTATTAATTGTATAATTATAATATCTATTAATTATATTCAGTACTTATGTATATTTTTGAACGGATCGGTGAGCAACAAGATTCAGGGCTATAACCGCGAAAATAGAAGTTCGCAAATTGCGAGCATTTTTCTCCGTCACTCTAATTACGCCTTCATTGGAGTAAAAGAGAAAGATCTCCGCAAATTGCGAATTTCGGTTTACGCGGTAGCCCCTCAGTCCTGTTACGAGAAAATAATTTTGGAAGACATTAATAAATAGTATATGACAGTTAAATATCACAGTTTTTTAGAAACAAAGGTAAAATTGACGAAATATTTAAAGTAAGCCGATCTTGTTTTTTAGCAGTTCTAAATAATATTAAAGTCTATATATATGGCATAGAACTAGAAACAAAATTAAATAAAAAATAATAATGAGTTCTAAATTAAAATTGAAGGAGTTATTTTACATTTTAAGGTATTATAGGCCAAGCGCGCACCACGATATAAATTTTTGCGACTCGATTTTAGAATCGCGCTGTAATATATCGCAGAAAATTCACTGCGCGCACTGCGATGAAAATGAAAAAGTCGACCAGTCGCTTGTCATGAAACGTGTCTTTAATATGCGATTGCTGTATGACTGGTGATCCCCGTCTATTTCCATAATTAAATGGTCAACATCTAGCGTCTCATTTTGAGACTCCATTGGAGGTGCAGGTGCCGAGATGTTGGGGTTTGGAGAGCGAAATGCCGACTGAGGTCCGGCCGGGGTGCGATTTTATTATCATAGTGCGCGCGGGGCCATACAACTCCGCATGCTGCAATTCACTTTGCGACAATCGCGTCGCGAACAATTGCGGAAAAATGTGACAAATCACAATTTAAAAATCGCTGCGATTTTTTTGTCGCATATGCGCGCACTAACATATAAACACATACGTTGCATTTCTGCGACAAAATTATCGCAGGACAAAAAATCGTGGTGCGCGCTTGGCCTTACTCTAAATTATTATAATACATCAAGCATTCGCGAGATGCTCGACTTCGGTATTCAAACACAAAGCAATAGTACAAGAATCTAACTAAATGCAAAGGCCGAAGGAGCGATTCGAAGATCCGAAGCGTCCGACAGACGCGCGCCTCCCGTAACTTTTCCAAGTATTTTTAAGTACAAGTGTCTAAGTCGCAAAATCCAAAGGCTGAAGTCGCATTGGGCCGAAAGTCCGAAGCATCCAGGAGGTCAGTTCTAAACACAGGTAATTAATACAAGTGTCTAAATGCGAAGGCCGGAGGCCGAGCTCCGCGTAGGGCCGAAGGCCCGACGCCTGCAAGATGTCAGTGGTTAAACACAGAACTGACAGCCTGGACGCTTTGGGCCTTCGGCCCTACGCGGAGCTCGGCCTTCGGCCTTCGCACTTAGATACTTATACTATTGTTCTGTGTTTAAGTACTAACATCCTGGACGCTTCGGGCCTTCGGCCCTACGCGGAGCTCGGCCTTCGGCTTTCGCATTTAGACACTTGTACTATTGTTCTGTGTTAAAGCACTGACATCCTGGACGCTTCGGGCCTTCGGGCTACGCGGAAGTCGGCCTTTGGCCTTCACATTTAGACACTTGTACTATTGCTCTGTGCTAAAGCGATGACATTTGCTAAAGCTCGGCCTTCGGCCTTCGCACTTAGACACTTTGTACTATTGTTCTGTGTGTGTAGTTGAATACGGTACCCTAAAAACAGGCAAACAACCTCTGTAAAATGTAACGATGCGAGCGGTACGGCTACCATCAGTTTGGCATTGACATAAACGCTACCGTGGGCGTGAACGTAATTTACTTTCTATGCATCTCGCTCGTACTGACATATTAGTGCGAAAGAGATATACCTATAGGAAGTAAATTACGTTCACGATATCGTTTATGTCAATGCCAAACTGATGGTAGCCGTACGGAACACTAAATGCCTCGAGCTATCTCGGACTTGGCCAAATTATTTTTTCTTAATTCCGCGTTTTATTGTCGTACACAGGAGATGAATGCGACATTTTCTTGGGTTTTTTTTGTAATATAAGGAAGGACGTCCATTTTCGTAATCCTCTAAACTTTTATTTTTGTTTCTCACGATGTTACCTTTATGGTGGCAATGTTACTGAAGCAATATATAATAAGTGTCTTACGGCGCTTTTACAAAAAAGTTTATAATTTTTGCGCTTATACAAATTTTGTATTTATATATTAAAATGCGGCCTTATCGCTGTTTTCTTTCTGTTTTTTTTTATTTATTGAGGTGTAATGTACCTATTGTATTCTATATTGACGTTATTTTTTTAAATGATTATTGTGAATGAAATCGATTTATATCTAGAATATGAATTAAATAATGATACTAATTTTATCATACTCACTTTTTTTATGGCTTCCCACAACCTTTAACGCAAAAGGGCATAGCTGTATAATCAAATGGTTTCTTGGTTATTATTAAATAATTATACTTCATTTTTTTTTATTAGAGAATAACAAATCAATATTGAATTTAAAATTGAAGACATGCAACTTTTTATTTACTATTTTATAAACTATACCAAAAACGTACGTGTTGCACAAAATCACTAAAATAAATATAAATACAGACCCATAAGAGGAGATGTACTTCCACATCCCAATGAGAAAGCCCGTAAATCACGTAACACGAAATTAAAAAAGTTAAAACTCCTACTCCTACAGTACTCCCAGCAGAATATATTAGGCAATAAGCTTACCGTAACGGCCCTCGCTAATTGGGCCTGCCCAGTAGGATTACCTGTAACGAAAACACCCATTATTAGATATTATTAGGACTTAGGACGGGATTTGGAGGCCGACACTGATTTTACTTATTCGTAACGTTTTTGATCTTGTTTGAACACGATCTTGACGATCCTCTTGGTGATTCACCACAGACAAAACATCCACCAGACTTAGCATAGTCGCGCTACCTCCTCTGCCACGCATACGGTAATTTTACTCCATGTTCGAGTCGAAAGTCTCTTTGTGTGAAGTCCGTGTCTCTGAACGGACCAATCGTCGGCACGGGACTTCGCTCACCTCGTCCCGCGCACCCCTGCATTTTTGGAATTTATATTTATTTATTTATTTAATGAAGTGCAAGCTTACAGTACTACACCAATTCACTTACACACTAGAAAGATATATACATGTCAGAAAAATTACAAAAAAACATGCAAACAGAGAAAATGTCAAGAGGGATAAAATTTACAAATTCAGTCAATTAATTAGCTACAATATTTTAGATGTCGACAAAGATAAAGAAAGTCGAATTATCGGTTGCATGAAATAATTGCTCTAAACTCGGTCTAGAGGATTCCTAGTCTATGTGATTCACACACACGCACGACTTTCTTTTCGCATGCAACAATCAGAGTGAGCAACTTTGAGGTCGTGTCAAAACCAGATTAGAACCCAAATTGTAACGTCAGCGTCATAATCGGCCTCATGGAATGTGGGCATTGGCAGTGCCCGCATCAGGGCCGCACGCACTGTGTTCTCCAGTCCTTTAAGTCATCTGCTTCAAGACTTGACTCAGGGCCTGATTCGGATTTTGAAGCAAGCGTAAAGAAAATTTGACTCTCCAAACACCAAAGTGGCGTATTCAGCTAACGAAAGTATACCACCAATATCAACATATACCGCTAGCTCAAGAAAATAAAAAAATCTGCGGAAATATTTCGTGTAGTTTTGAAAATTGGTACAGTTATAACCTTGCGGTATCCAGATCATGTTCAGTTCAATGCTGCATGAGCGTTGAGCGCATATCGTCGGGTGACAAGCAAAAGTCACTAAGTACTATCAAAAAATTAAAGTAACAATGCACTTTATTACACTTGTAACACGGTTTATTGTCCAATAATTTTATTGGTGTTAGTTAGATAGTTAGTGACTTTTGCTTGTCACCCGACGATATCAAATCTTTATTCATTTAATTTTTATTGCACGAAGTACAAAAAAATGCAAACGCGGACATAACGCCTAATAAATGAGCGTTTTCCAAAAAAAATATTTTGTCATACAAATGATTCTGAATAAAATGAGCCCAAGAAGTAAATATTTGGAAGACATTAATGAAATGTACCTTTTTTTTGGAAAACGCTCAAATCCAAAAAATTTGATGAGTAGCGGAGGCAGTTATAAAGTTGACCCAAAATTTTTTTATTAAGCTATGAGCTTAATCATATATGTTCCTTGAGTAATTCTAAGCATTTCAAGCCTGGGAGGCAATAAGAAATGTGTGTCTACTCGGATTTGTAATGGATTCAAACTTTCAACCTCTTTTTAACCCTGTTAGGGAATGAATTTTACAAAACGCTGAAATTACTTTTCCTGTCTTTTAATAATATCCCCAAATACAAAGATTCAAGTCCCGCGTTCGAAAAATTTTTTGATATCCATACAAACTTTCAACCCCTTTTTCACCACCTTAGGGGATGAATTTTCAAAAACGCTGAAATTAGTTTTCTTGTATGTTTATAATATATCGTTTTACGAAGTTTCAAATTCCTAGCTTAAAATAAAACTTGAACCCCATACAAACTTTCATCCCCTTTTTAACCCCCTTAGGGGTTGAATTTCCCAAAATCGCTTCTTATCTCTTGTACACTTTATAAATGTAATCTAGTGTGCAAATTTCAACTTTCTATCTTTTGTAGTTTCGGCTCCGCGTAGCAAAAATCTCCAACCAAATTTTTCACCTTTTTACGTTTTTCTTGTAAAATTACTATGAAACTGAAAAAAACAAATATCAGCAATGAATTCTACGTCTTTGGTTTATACGAAAATGATACCAAACTTGCCCAAGTACCCACCAGGATCAGAATAGATTTTTTTTAAAGATGACGGGTGGCGGCCGTCTTTGTACCCCACCCTCCCCCCCACCCCAGGCTAGAAATGCTTAGAATTACTCAAATATCAGATGTGATGAAGCTCATAGCTTAATAAAAATTTTTTGGGTCATGTATGGCAGCGTTACATAACTGATTCCAGTATGAGTGGAAGCAGAAGGCGCTAAAATCGTTGTATATTTTTATTCTGAATCAGCTTCCAAGATAAAATCAAAAGTAAGTTATGTATTCTCGCGGTGATTGAGAAAGTTACGAACTTTGGTTACGTACCTACAATTTAAACTTTGTCATAAGAAAACAGATTAATTTAGAAGGGTTATGATTATGAGTATCATGGAATTAAATTACCGCTGTCGTGATCTTTATTTATTTATTTATTTATTTATTTAAACTTTATTGCACATAAAATTATAAGTACAAATGGCGGACTTAATGCCATAAGGCATAATGCTAGAAGTAGAGAAGTAGAGAGGTAAAGTCTACTTAAGGCGCGGTGTGTAGTAAAATGCGCTTTTTTGTAACCATATTTACAGACTTTTACAAGGATTTTAAGCATGATTTTCTAGTATGTATAACTTTAGTCCTTGAACTACGTTATTGCTTGTCAGAAACACAACGGCTCATTATTTTCTCGATAGAATCTTAAGTTGAAAACATGCTTAAAGCTGTCTTTTGATCTATATTTTAGAAGTACTACGACGAAAATGGATATGAAACTTACCTCATTCGATAGCTTTTAAGTAAATCTTCGTTATTACTGGTCCTTTTATCGATACGTTAATCTTTTCATTCATAATTTTATGAATTCAACTTTTGCCTACTAAATTGTGGTTAAAGAATTTATTTTCTCATAAAGAAATTTAACATTTCACTTAAATAGAGAAAATACAGGATAATTCATAAAATATGAGTGAGCATGCATGTTATTAACAAAATTAAAATAACTAATTAAAACTAGAACATGTCATTTACGAGACATTACATATAGAAATAGGTATTATACAAACATGCTTATAGTGAAGTTGTATAAGTAATAAGTATGTTCTTATAAACATGTGGGTATGACCAAATTAAATACAAGTACGCTTATTATTTCTCACGAACTACAAAACTGTTGCTAAGTCATTTTATCATTTACACTTTAGCCGCATTGCACTTTAAACTCTAAACACATGCAAGTTAAGTTGAGCGACTATATTTTTCTTAAATACTGCATTATCTTTTGTTCCCATGCGGAATGTTTGCCAGGGCCGGATTTAGATATTATGAATTACGTAGTCCAATAGTTTTCGTTTGTAAATATTGTAATTTTTGCACTGTTTAATATCTTTAGGTAGGCTGTTGTAAAACTGTGCCCCTTCATTACCAATATTTTTTTTGCCACATTTAGTTCTAGCTGGTTGAAGACAAAGATCGTTAGAATTACGTAGAGGTCGTAAGCCTTTTTGTAATTTAGTTATAAAACTTAGTTGTGAGTGGATTTTGTTATCTATTATTTTTCTAATCAGTAGACAGGTATTATTAAAGTACAGTTGGTTAAGATTTAAGATTTTTGTTTCTAAATAAATTTTGCGACTAGAAGTTAAGTAATCATATCTGAAAAGTGTTTTAATTATTTTATTTTGAGCGATTTGAAGATTTTTAAGAGTAGTTTTAGTGGCACTGCCCCATATTTCAACTAGATAGTTTAAATGAGATTTTACTAGTGAATTATAAATTGTGTATCGTACCCGGCGGGGAAGACAGTATGCCGTATTGTAGAGGCAGGCTCTTAAAGATGTCAGTTTTGATCGGTTTTTATTATAAATTACACCCTACGCGGCAATACCTTGCGCCCATTCCCCGCGCCAGTACGCCCGTGGCCACTGCCAGCGTCGGACCTATGCTAGTTTACTGGACGTTTCATAAAGTGGGTAACCACTGTATAAATATGCAAATATGTTATACACACAATGTTTTTCAACATACTTACGAAGAAAAGCAAAATAATTCTTAATTATTGTGACATTTCAGACATTCGCCCGTCATATTGTCAATTTATAACAAGTTGGGAAGCAAAGGCACACACCCATCTAACCAATCCGGAATTCAGTCACGATTGATAAATTGTGTAAACATATTTTATTAAAGGCTATTAAATTAATCAAATTGAATCATTTTTAAACATATGTGTACGTGATTCAAATACCTATGTGGGCGTGTTTAGTGTATGGTGGTAACCATTTCACCGCTTTTAGTTTCCGAGTTACCTACATGCGTTTTAAGGGAAGTGGTCGAAAAATGCCTAAAATGGTTTCGTGTTTAATATTAGGTAAGGTAGAAGTACTAGTGCTCGACGCTGCACTAGTATTTGACAAGGTATAGTGTGTAGCTTTTAAATAGAGCTCGACGGCTAATCCTATTGTCTATTGATAAATAAGATAAAGTTACCCATAGATCCAGCTACAGAACTAACTTATATGGGGTTCCACAGGGCAGTATATTAGGCCCACTGCTGTTCCTGCTGTACATAAATGACCGCCCGAAGGCTATGGGGCATAGTTGTTTACTCTTTGCAGACGATACCACACTACTTGTAAAATGTGACGATGTCAAATCATTTGAGCAAACCATTAATAAAGCAATAATAGATATAGTAAATTGGCTTGACAGTAATAATTTAAATATTAATCTTAGTAAGACAAAAATTGTACAATTCCAAACATATAAAAGTAAGCATATTCCGGTGAACATTACCTACCAGGACTCCCCTATAGAGGAAGTAAAGTCAACCGCATTTTTGGGATTGACCATAGATTGCTTTTGCAACTGGAAAGCTCATATTGACAGTTTACGAATTAAATTAGATCGTTTTGTATATGTCTTGCATCGTATTCGTGATGTAGTGTCAGAATCTACAGCTATGACAGCCTATCATGGATATGTTGCGTCACAATTAAGATATTGCATCATTGTGTGGGGAAATTCGGTAGACTCAGATATAATTTTTAAGGCCCAAAAGAAATGCATTAGGGCAGCGTGTGGAGCAGACTTCAGAGAGCCCTGTAGACCACTGTTTAAAAGTAAAAAAATATTAACATTACCCGCTCTGTACATACACGAAATTTGTATTTTCGTTAGGAAAAACCCGTCTTGCTTTAGAACTATCACTATGACATCAAAACGAGGTGCTTATAGGAATAAACTTTTCATGCCGACAACAAATCTTTCTCTACCTAAGAAGAATGTATATGGAATGGCAATACAAATATTTAATTGTTTTACTGATAGTTTTAAGGAACTGCCATTTAATTTATTTAAAAAAAAATTATATACATATTTAATTGAGAATTGCTATTATTCGATCGATGAGTTTTTGGAAAATTGTAATTTGTAAGCATGATAATTTGATAAAGTATTTATTGATTATGAAATTATTTATTTTATATTTATTAGACATGTTACCAAGCAAGACATTAATTATCAATTTCATTTTAAATTATTATTTTTTGACTTTGTGTAAAATTGTGCCATATACTTAGCTTATAAGAATGCATGTATGTACATATAGCCAGAATATAGCTCTTAGGGGTAACATATTGAATATTTGTACGCCATATTATGGTAAAATAAGGAATGCGACTGAAAACTTTGTATACCACCTATTGTACCCTTATTTATGCAAATAAATATTTTTGATTGATGATTTGATTGATTTGATTGTTAAGTAAAACCGCTCGTGCCACGTGCCACAACCACCTGCATAAAAAATACGTACTTCGGTTACTGAGTGCCGGCGAGTCGAACGCTACAGAACCAGTTTAAAATGTGTCATCGAGATGCGTAACAAAGGCGCGTTATCGGAGAGCGCACCTACACTGGTTTTTTGAGCGTTGGCCTAGCCCGCGCTCAGGTGCCAAATAAAATAATTAAGACCCTTTTTTGCAGGTAAGTAGCACGTGCGGTTTTACTTAGGGGCTATTCATAAATTACGTCATTTCAAATTGGGGGGGGGGGTCTTGACATCGGATGACGGTAGCATGAAGTAGGAGGAAATGGGGTCATTTGGAGCATGATTTTTGGATGATTATAAGGGGGGGGTCTAAAATCGTCAAAAATCGATGACGTAATTTATGGACAGCCCCTTAACAATAGACAATAGGATTAGCCGTTGAGCTCTATTTGAAAGCTACACACTATAATTTATGTCAAAGTAATATAGGTTATATTTGAACGGCGACGATCTTTCTGTAGTCAAATTTAGTTCTTGTCACTTTGACATAAAGTGCCCGTGTCGAATACTAGTGCAGCGTTGAGCACTAGTACTTCTACCTTATTTCCGCCAAGTCCGTACCGTGCGATATGGGAAATTTATTCCAAAAAATACTGTTATATACCACACTGGTGGCAATCAAGCATACGACCCACATTCACCATAGGCTATGGACGCCTGCAGCTACGGGGATGTGACACATCTTGCCAAATAAATAAATAAATAAATAAATAAATAAATATTATAGGACATTTTTACACAAATTGACTAAGCCCCACGGTAAGCTCAAGAAGGCTTGTGTTGTGGGTACTCAGACAACGATATATGTAATATATAAATACTTAAATACATAGAAAACAACCATGACTCAGGAACGAATATCTGTATCATCATACAAATAAATGCCCTTACCAGGATTCGAACCCGGGACCATCGGCTTCATAGGCAGGGTCACTACCCACTAGGCTAGACCGGTAGGCTAGGGTAGAGGTAAATGTTGATTGATTTTATATAAAATAAAAGTCCTAATATATAAAATAAGCTTTCATATGTAATACTTACTGATTTTAAAAAAGCGCTTTTCAATTAAAAGACATGTCAAGATCGGTTACCTTCTTTCAAGTACTTTCTAATGCTAAAATAAACGAACTACAGTATTCTTCCTTATTTTCAATACCTACTTGCCCGAAATTGACTTCTAGAATTAGACCAAGTCTGCGACGATTTTGATTGCACACGCAGTGCAAGTGTTAATCATAATTTCATAAAGGTTTGTCGTTCAAAATAACACTTGTACTGCGTGTGCAATCAAAATCCTTGCAGAATTTTCTTGGTCTTACTCTATTATATTTTTAAGGTAAGTAAGTACCAATTTCTCATAATAATTGGGTATAATTTGATTAGGTTCTTAGTTTGTCGGGGTATACTCTCATATTGTATATAATATCATTAAATACTCATTAAAATACGAATTTGTTAATAAACCTTATTCGATATTAATTGCCGGAAAAAATCCCGGAACTGACAAATCAGAATATTCAGAATACCGATGGCGCCAGAATAAGGATGTAGACGTGCTGCGCGGGAATGGTGCGGCGGGGCGCGCGGGGCGCCCGCCCGCCTGTTCTACCACTCGTCTGCTTCACCCCCTCGGAAACGTAAAACTCAACTATAAGAGCGCCTTAAGAAAAAACGTGCCTCTTAGTTTTAAAATCCAAAACAGATGGCGCTGTACTGCGCCATATGTTTTACGGACACTGAATTGTCAAACGTCAATTTTTGATAATCGGAGTTACCGCAAAATATATGGAGCTGTACAGAGCCATCTCGATAAACCTGTCAAAGAAGCACGAAATTGTCTTAGATTTTACTCATGTTAATAATCAATATATCTTTTCATCACACTCGCTCAGTAAATGTGGAATTGCACGCAGGTTTAGCGGGAGTTATAGAAAAAACGTTCTCCCTAGGGAGTTATGAAGTTTCTAGTGCCATAATTAACAGTTTTTTAACCGACTTCCAAATCTCAAAGAAGGAGGTTATCAATTCGGTTGTATGTTTTTTTTTATTTTTTTTATTTTTTTTTATGTTTGTTACTCCATATCTCCGTCATTACTAGATCGATTTTGAAAATTCTTTTTTTGATTGAATGTATATGCATACAGATTGGTCCCGTTTTTGTCAAAACCCAGTTCTGATGATGGGATCCATGAGGAATCGAGGGAACTCCTCAAATCTTAAAGGCATACATATAGTGATTTTTGGGTTTTTATCAACAAATCAAGCATATACACCCAAAAAAGTGACATTTGATGAAGTGGAACTGCTGATGATGATCAGAACGGAACTCTTTAACGACGCATAGTTCACGGTTGGCGATTTGTCCTCTTCGTTATGTTTGTTAAGCAAGTTAAGTTTTTAAGCCACATTTTTGTCAAGCTCGAGTTCTGATGATGGGATCCATGAGGAATCAAGGGAACTCCTCAAATCTTAAAGGCATGCGTATAGAGATTTTTGTATTTACATCACAAAATCAAGCATTTTCATTAAAAACTGTTGCATTTGATGAAGTGGAACTGCTGATGATGATCAGAACAGAACTCTTCAACGACGCATAGTTCACGGTTGGCGATTTGTCCTCGTCGTTATGTTTGTTAAGCAAGTTAAGTTTTTAAGCCACATTTTTGTCAAGCTCGAGTTCTGATGATGGGATCTATGAGGAATCAAGGGAACTCCTCAAATCTTAAAGGCATGCGTATAGAGATTTTCGTATTTACATAAAAAAATCAAGCATTTTCATTAAAAACTGTTGCATTTGATGAAGTGGAACTGCTGATGATGATCAGAACAGAACTCTTAAACGACGCATAGTTCACGTTTGGAGATTTTTCCTTTTCGTTATGTTCGTTAAGCAAGCTAAGTTTTTAAGCCACATTTTTGTCAAGCTCGAGTTCTGATGATGGGATCCATAAGGAATCGAGGGAACTCCTCAAATATTAAAGGCATACGTATAGATTTTATTGTATTTTCATCATAAAATCAAGCATTTACATTAAAAACTGTCGCATTTGATGAAGTGGAACTGCTGATGATGACCAGAACAGAACTCTTCAATGACGCATGGTACACGTTTGGTGATTACGAATTTCGATTTTGACTTGGACTGGGACCCGGACTCGGACTCATACCCGGATCCGGTTCGGACCCGGCGCTGGACTCGGATCCGGATTCGGACCCGGACTCGGAACCGGACTCGGACCCGGACTCGGATCCGGACTCGGACCCGGTCTCGGACCCGGACACGGACCCGGACTCGGACCCGGACTCGGACCCGGACTCGGACCCGGACTCGGACCCGGACTCGGACCCGGACCTTGACCCAGAAAACCACTATGATACCTTAACTAAATAAACAACTATAAAATTAATGATTACCTACCATAAAATTAATGTAGGTATAAAGTACGATGATGCCAATCTTACTAGCCCCTCCCGCTTAAACCCCCGTACACCGCACGGCATGCGCCATTAAGTGGGTTAGGTTAGGTTTGAACTGCGATCCTCACAGAACCGAACAAGGATTAGGTTAGGTTAGAACTGCGAGCCTTACAGAAACGAAATGCTACTTGAAAAGTGGGTTTGATTAGGTTCGAACTGCGATCCGCACAGAACCGAACTGCTATCTGAGGAGTGGGTTAGGTTAGGCTAGAACTACGACCCTCATGGCTCCTCTTCACGATGGGCCAACGCCGGCCACTCCAAGGGACGCATTTATGCGTTAGAGGGAGCAAGTGATATTGCTATCTCATTCTACCGCATGGCTGCGTCCCTTGGAGTGGCCGACGTTAGCCCATCCTGTAGAGGAGCCATTATACAGAAGCGAAATGCTAGTAGAAAAGTGGGTGGTTTTACCTCCTTTTCTACATAGTGTACCATCGACAATAATCTTTCATCGGCCCCCATGGAAGTCGGTTTTTTTTTCTTAAAAATTATTGTCTTTATACTTAATTTTTGTATCGCAAGGTGATAAAAAACATTGTGTGTAACTCGGGACGGATTAATATTGCAAACTCGAGTCTATAAATCGCCCCGGCAAGCCGTCGCGATTTAACTTGCTCTCGTTTGCAATATTCAACTTACGCTCCATGTTGCACAATGTACTATTGTCCAGACGGATCATTTCAAGCCTCTTTTAACCCGCCTTCAAAAAACAAAAGGAGATCAATTCGAATGTGTTCTCGTATTCGCAAATAATGTGTAAAAATCGTAAAAGCTGAAATCAGTGTTTTACAAACCCGAAATAAATCCAAGATTTCATTTTTAACCGTTATTATATTTAAAGAAATCAACGTAAGCACAAGACATAATGTTTTGGTTTGTTTAAACTCACGTTTAACTGTCATCACAGAAACATTACCTACCTGAGAAGGTAGACTATGTGTTATAAATTAGCAATACACGAGCCGTGTCACCTTACTTACAGATAATGTTAGGACAAAGGCCCTCCGTTCAGCCACAGATTAACCCTTACTCGACCTAAACCTACAAGGGTGCCGCCTAAAAGTATACTTTGCTTACTTAAACGACAGTTTAAACAAGTGAGCTTAGGAGGGGTGTTCAAAGCATTAGGTATAATATGTATTATAATACTAGCAAAGACATTATGTAACTCCGTATCAGATGAATTAAGTCTAAGGAAAAAACGTGCCTCGGAAATCAAAAAAAAGTCATTCTCGGATAGATGGCGCATATACCTTTGGCCTATGCTCGGCTAGAGCATGTAGCCGTTGACACCATTTCATATTTAAAAATTTTAACACATAGATATCAATGAAAGAACATGGGTCGAAATGATAAAAAAATAATAAAATCATTTATCCATATATATATATATATACATTTTTTTGATAGTTGTATACATTTACATTTTGAGTTTTAATCGTGTGTCGATAGATGGCAGTAAATTTACTGTGACTACAAAGTTTACTATAACAGGACCCCTCTATTGTTACTAGATATGGTATAGATGGTGCTGGCCGAAGTGCATGCAGACCGAGAAGGAGATGGCGGGACGACTTGGGCGCATTCTACCCAAAATAGTGGAAAAATCTCTCCGATTCCATTTGGTACTGCTTGTTATTTTCCATAAACGTACAGGGTATCGTGTTCCGTATAAATCACACGAAGGTCAATGATAGAGGACCTTAAGAACTACCAATTCTGCCCCCATATATGTTCAGCGAACCAAGATACGTCTGCAACGATGTTGATAGCACAAGTGTTGATTTAAATTCGAACTTCTATGAAATTATGACGTATAAAATAAATAACACTTGCACTAACTACGTTGCACTTGCACCGTCTGCGATCTAGTGCCAATCTGACTCTAGCCATTCCACCGAAAAAGTCGCGTGCGTACTGTAGGTCTTTCACTGCCTACTCAGTTAAGCTGTGGAACGATCTACCAGTGGACGTAAGGAAATCGCAATCTGTTGCCTCACTCAAGGAGAAGTTGAAAAAGTTGTGGTTATTAGACTCCTGATGTAGTTAGAACTGAATACTTTATATGTATATATGTATATATATTTATATATAGTTTATATGTTTATGTATACATATATGTATATGTGTATTTTATGTAAGTATATGTCTAAGTATATATATGTATAGGTATGTTATAGTTTATGCGTATTTATACTATATTTATTAATATGTACCTAGTACTGGTTTTTTTTTTCTTTTTCTTTAAGTACTTATTCGCTCTCGTCGTCCTTTATGTGTATCCAAAATTCTCATAGTGCTATTTGTCCATATTAAATTGTCTTTCACCTGTTAGTATCTGATCCTTTCGCATTTTCTCAAAGGTTAGCTGGAAGAGATCCCTTTTAGGGATAAGTTCGCCTTTGTACATAACATTTTTATTTTTGTTTTGTTTTTGTCCATTTTATGTAAACCTGTTTATGTGCAATAAAGTGACATACATACATACATACATACGTAGGTATGCTATCAAAATCGTCGCAGACTTTTCTTGGTCTAACTCTAAATGGTTTCATGATCAAGTCAACGCCAAGATATCGGTTAAAAGCACGTAAGATTTGATTCTTCTTCTATCTCGCGTTATCCCGGCCTTTGTCAGGGTCCGCTTTCCTACTTGCTTTCCTTCACTTCGCGCGACTGACACTGCTACAGGTCTATTATGTCACTGAATGGCACATAAGATGCGCCATTTCGGCTTTATACAATCTTCTTAGGTCTTTTATAGAGCCAATAGATGGGATTGCGAAACGTTCTATTGACTACTATAGAACCACAAATTGTTACTTGGGCGTCGCCTCGTGTGAGCCCGTTCACGCTCACGTATGATTTGATTACAGATATATATGTAACATTAATTTCACAAGTCAACAATACACTTAGCATTTACACCCTAAACTTGAGTTTGTTCAACCCTATAACTTGAGTAGCAAATGGATCCTCACGTCTATGTCTGAGTCAATATGTGGCCAACTGTGTGCTTCTCGAATAAAGCTATGTATTCCTATCGCCAATCGAGTGGTAGTCGGGTATGTACAACCAAGTTATATTAATTAATTTATTATTAAGTAATACCACAAGAACGGTTTCAGTATACCAATTACACTTGCTATTACTTATATAATTATACCAACAGCAGGCGTGTCTCACTCCGCGATTTCGTCGCTTTGCTACAGGTAGTGAAAAGTACATCCGTTCGGCCCCAATTTTGAGGTTTGCCATAAGCCGCGCGTGGCGCTGTCGCCACCTAGCGGCCATATCTGTGTTGATCGTAACAGACGCGTTTTGTTAGAGAGTGAGTCTTCTGTACTTAGTACTATTATTAATTCTGTGCCAACAGAATTAAAAATTTCAACCACATCATAACATCATTAAAAATTATACAGTTATGAGTGTTATGACAAGTAAATGTCATATTATAAGTATTACAGTCATCATCTATTTTATCACACGTTCATTCACTTTCACAATAAGCGAGGCACCTGGACATTAGGCCGCTTATCCATAAAAATATCCACTATAGTCCGATAGCAATAACTTTTGAAGTTATAAGATTATTAATGTTGCCTATTTTTTACATATAGTTTTCAGACCACATACTAAACCTAATAATAATAATTTGTGTCATCCTAGCTATTTGCTTAGGTAGAAATTTAGGTATTTCTTTTTTTAAACAGCATTCGGTAAAAATAATATTCGAGATGAAATTCTTTGTTTCCCTGTAAAAGCAAAGTGGCTTCCGACGTACACACGCATTTTGTGTCATTTTCATCCACGGGTATAATGACATTTAAAAAATACCTAATAGTGAACCTAAAATGCCTAAAATAAAATTATAGTCGGTAAGTGAAGTGTTGTACTTCACAGGATATTATAATATGTTATTCAAACAAATGTGTGTCAAATTCATCCACCGCTTTTATTTTTAATCTTTTTTTTTCTTATAAACATCATGTATCTGCTACAAAAAAAAATTCATGTTATTAAGTTTACGTCTACATTATTATAATGCCACATCGAGTCAACATTCATAATTTGGGTCATTTTCAACAACGGTTTTTTACTATTTGGCAAAATAAAACTTTGCATGAACGGCGTACGCGGGGAAGGCTACCTACGCGGGTAGGGTGCTTGTTAGATGAACATTATGGCTCCTCTACACGATGGGCCAACGCCGGCCACTCCAAGGGACGCATTTATGCGTTAGAGGGAGCAAGTGGCCGGTGTAGAGGAGCCATGTATTTATTTCATTCGGAGGCATAATTATTATATTAAGTCTTTTCATAGTGTGGGAGTAGGTATGTTGTAAGTATATTTAAAAATAAAATGTAGGCTCCTCATACTGACCAACATTCGTGACGTTCGCAATCAAAAGGTACCACTTTATCCTTGCCATAAGGACTCTCTGACAGGTTATTTGTATAAAGATTATTTGTAAAATTTCGTCTTTAAGGTAAAGGACAAAGTGGTCCCTACCTTTTGAATGAGAATGTTACATCAGCTACTTTTAAAAATAACTTTTATTCGATATTTAGTACACTTTTTAAGATTATTTTAAGACGCAATGTATTGCTAATTTTGTGATGTATAAAGCGTGGCAAGCAACGCCAATTACAATGATGATGGTGTACATTAAATACAAAACTTCATAAATTTTAAAAGTTATTGAAAAAAATATGTTACTTTGAGGAGCAGAATATTTTCTGTTAGAACGATTATGAAACAATTGAATGAATAGATTTTATAGGACATTCTTACACAGATTGGCTTAGTCGATAAACAACGATATTATAGAATATAAGAAATTATGTATATATATAATATACTATAAGAAATTCCACTGCGAGTAAACGATGATAGTTGCTGAAAAACACCGAGCTGAGGTTTTTAATTTGAAGAGAAATGTAATGTTTGACATTTTAGTAATAAAGGACCCATAAAACTATTTATTTATTAGGCATTATAGACCTTTACGCCCATGAACAAAGATAACTGCCGAAAAAACTCTTAGCGTAAATGCTTTAAAATTTAAGGAGAAACATTACAATGTAGTAATATAGGTCCCAGAAAACTATTTATTTGTTATTATACACCGCTAAGTCCATGTTATTTGTTTTAAATTTAGAGTTTAGAAACTAATTCGTGGTAGTAAACGAAACAAATATTTAAAAAGTCCTTTACAACCTTGTTCGCTTCATATACTTATGGTAAAATAATTTTAGGGCGGGTCATAAAGGGCAAGTAAAATAATAATTGTCAATAGTAAAATATGTCCTTTACGACCATATTGACCATACGAGATACGATATGAAAAATCATCAAGACAAATGAAGGGCTTAAAGGACGACAAAAGACATGTAAGTCATTTACAATCATGTTTATATTTAGCGGTAACCTTAACGATAATATCTATGAATTTCTAATTTATAACTGGTCATTTACGCCCCTTGAGATAAGCTGTTTTTACAAGCTCATTGTGCAAAAATTGGGTCGTAAAGGCAACTTTTTAAGAGATATAAAAATTTTCACTATACAGAACGAAAGCGCTTGGAATTCTGAACAAAACTGTATATAACGACTACCGTAGGCTCAAAGGGCGTAAGGGACAAAATTGCAAAAATGCTGTTATACCTACTCAGTATTTTTTTTCTCTATCGAATAGTATATTTAACGTATCGATAACTTGACTTGTCGACGAGTCTTGCCGCAGATTTGGGCTCAAGATCAGTGTCAAAAAGACTGAAGTGATGTCTCTGGACGTCCTCAGTCAACAGACACTGATCGTTAGACTCGGCGAGGACCAGCTGAAGCAGGTTGACACCACGAAACTTTTACTAAACCTATAAGTGCATTTTCTGGACCAGCCTAAGGTGCCCTGTCGATGGTTAGAAGGTTGTCCATTAATTACTGGACACCCTGTATAAATGGTAGGACAGCAGTGATTCTGTTGAAGTAATCATCATCATCATTGTTCTTAAGAGCCTAGCTCTTGTCGGTGGAGTATTCGCCATTCCGTTATTTTCTCTGCCACTGTTTTGAGCTCCTGATACGTCACTACATTAATTTTCTCTTTGGCCTGGTCAATATATGCACGTCTCGGTCTTCCTCTGCCTCTCTGTTCTTCTATTCTGCCTTCAATTAAAGACTTTATGTAAGTATCGTGACGTATCAGGTGCCCCAACATGTTTCCCCTTCGGTTTTCAATTGTTTTTAGCAGAGATCTCTTCTCACCTACCAAATTTAATTTAATTAATATACTTGAAGTAATACAGTAATACAGAATAGAAGAATAGAATAGAAGAACAGAGAGGCAGAGGAAGACCGAGACGTGCATATATTGACCAGGCCAAAGAGAAAATTAATGTAGTGACGTATCAGGAACTCAAAACAGTAGCAGAGATGAGAACGAAATGGCGAATACTCCACCGACAAGAGCTAGGCTCTTAAGAACAATGATGATGATGACTTGAAGTAATATAAACAAATAAAAAAAAAACATTGTTTTTGTAGAGTGTAAAAAAACATTGTTTTCTTCAAAACGACCTTTTCCACGTTTAAGTATCCAAAATAACAAAAATGGGGAAAACTTGACAGTGAATACATACATCTCAATAATTTTTCAGAAAAAAAAATGTAAATTATAGTACTTAGAAGTATAGTGTTCCCAAAATGCAAGTTGCGAATATTGCAACGAAATTGTTAGATTTACGCCAAATGGTACTAAAACAGTTTAATTTTTAGTACATTACGCTCTTTTTCTGATAAGATAAACATTAAAGAAGAGGCGTAAGGGACGCCTTTTTAAAAATAGTCGTGTTTTTTGGCGTAACGGACATGCTATTTTTGTAAATAAGCATTGTATTCAAGAAATCAGTTTTAAAGACCTCAAAAAGCCACATACAGGCATCAGTTAATTCAAACAAACAAAAAAGGTCTGATGTTTTTTCTCGAAACAAAACTGATTTTTGGCTCTCCTGGAAAGATATTCTGGCGTTTTGTCAATTAAGCCCTTTGAGGCTACGGTAGTGGACATAACTCATTTTCGCCAAAATGTCCTTTACGCCAATTGAACCCAAAGGTAATTATTATCCAAGAAGCTTGAACTATCAAAAGTGTTGGTAATTATTATTTAAGGTAAATGTATTCAAAACATCAGAATAAACAGGCATCAAATAACCTCAATACGTGTACATAATTAATAATATCTATTATAAAAAACTGCTAAGAACAAAAAATACATTAAAAAAATAATGTACATAATTTACGTTAATTATGGAAAGACTTATTTGTGCTATTTATAATGAAATAAAAAATGATTATATTACAATTTATTAGTCCATATAATTAAGATATATTGAAGTTAGACTTGATTAGATATTAGATATAGAAATCAAAATATTGATAACATTAATATAAATAAAATTAAGTTCAAGAAGTAATATTTTTATCAAAGAATGAAAGTTACCTCAAGTCACGGTATTAATAAGCAAATTTTACTCAAGTGGTACCTTTTCCCTGTCATTGTCACAAGTAACCGCAATGCAAGTATGCGTAACCGTAATGTGTATAGATATAAACAGACCTTAATTCTCGCAATGAGATGTACTTACTTACAGTTCTTTTGCTAAATGGTGACATTGTACAATATTTATAAGTTCTCTTTGTAGTAGTATAACTTTGCATAAGTTGCGTTAATTTGGCGCGCAGGCGAAGTAAACATGCGTTGCGTACGCAACGTGTGGTTTTTAGAGAGAGGCCCTTACCCGCCGCCACGCCAAGGTTGCGCCGCGCCCGCCGCGCCCGCTCCCCGTGCATGGCCCGCGTTGCCCGTTAAGAGCCACCCGCTAGCGTCGTATGAACGCGAACATTATTTTTGTATTATTTGTTTATGCAATGGATGAAACTGACACAAATTCATATTTCTTACTTATCCCGCCTTTTATATTAATAAGGTGTGAACTCTAGTAACCTTAATATTCTTTTGTTATGGTAATAGCTTGTTAGAACAAAATTATCAAAAATCTTATGAAGCTGTGCCTCAATAAGACACAAAAACTAGTAATGTACATATTGACACGATTAAATGCGACGTCAGCAATTTTTTTTAACTTTAATTATTTTTTGAGTAATTTTTAATAGTATGACATAGTATCCGATTGCAATGGACGTAATTGACACAAACTATGTTTTCACATTAAAAAAACTATCCTAAATGCGACACAGTTACATGTTTTCTCTCGAATATTCTTTTCTCCAAAATAATTCAAAATAAAAATAATTACCACAAATTATTAAATAACTTAAAAAGCAAATAATATCTGTGACACAAAACAAAATGTAAGATTAACATCTTAAAACAGCATTCGTAAGCGAAAAAAAATTTGACTTTAATAATACTTTAAGTTAGGGCTCAAAATATAGCCAGCGCTGCAGGACTACTACACACACTATGTGTTACACGCCGTGGGTAGGTACCTATACAGTTCACTAGCTATAATAAGTTTTTGGCAAAAATTTCATTTTTGGTACAAGCTTTTATCGCTGACTGTACTTTTCTTTCCACAGGTAACTAATGCTTATCGAGACAATTCTAAAAACCCTAAACACAATTAGGTTTCGTTGTTTTATCATATAGTTCCTATGGCCACCTCCGGTCTCCATCATCAGATCAGCTCGATGACACCATAATATTGCATTGTCGCCCGACTTACGTATGTATGCAAAATTTCAGCTCAATCGGAAACCGGGAAGTGGATCAAATTTAACTTGCAAGATTTGATTACACACAGACGGACAGACAGACAGACAGACAACGGTCAGGTGAACTAAATAAAAGCTGTAAAAATACGGCCCACTTGCACCATCCCATTGACCCGGGGTTAAGCTGTTAAGCCGTCAACCCAGTATCAAATTGTACTGGTAACCATGGTAACTCCAGCTTTAACCGGTTAACACTTGAGTTAGTGGTATGGTGCGATGTAACGAGTTTAAATACATACTCGTATATGCAAACTACAAATTAAACACTATCAGTTCCACAATACCTCGGGACTCCATTTTGCAATAGTCAGCAGGTGGTTTTAATACGGAACGATCCCTGGTGCGGCTTAGCAGTCTGAATCCTCGCTGTAATGAGTTTTTAAATATAACTGCTGTCGAGAGGCAAGGGAACAAACTTGGAACAAAACATATTTAATGTTAAAAGCTTATCGGGTTGCAATACAAAAATCTTACACAAATTAACTAAGCCACAATGTTAGCTCGACAAGGCTCGTGTACTCAGACAACGATATATAACATATTAATACTAATACAATAAATGATTTATATAACAAATATAAAAAGTAATATTATAGAAATTTACAGACTACGGTCGATAGGTACCCGGCGGGTAAATGTGCCTAGCACGCTGCTGGCGTTGCCTCTTTGAACAGATAACACCCATGACTGTTATCTGTGTTCATCACATAATTAAATGCCCTTACCGGGATTAGAACCTAAGACCATAGGCTTTATAGGCAGGGCCATACCGACTAGGCCAGACCGGTCGTCAAATACAAATACTTAATTTAAAAAAATCTAAAGTTAACATACATATACGTCGAATTAATACGATTTGAAGACACGACTCAAAAACTTCAAATCCAATTTTTTTAAGAGACGATTCTCTAAACAAATATTTTATCCTCAAATATCAAGTAAAATATTTACGTAAAAACCTATTAGTCTGTATCGAATCGTACACCTCGACTCGTCTCGTTGGATTATTCGATTAAACCAACCTTAAGTCAACATTTGTAAATTCTATTTAATCAAGGATCAAGGATGTAAATCTGTGTCGCAGATTGTATTTACAGACGTAGTGCTTAATTATTTTCCATCGTATTTTCTCGGGAACGTACGAACTTGGCTTGCTATTTCAGTCAGTCTCACCTACATTTTGTAACCTTAAAATATTAATTAAAGGTTACAAAATAATTTGTAAAGACGATTAAAAAGATAAGATAAACATTAAAACCTCAACAGCCATTCGTCCGGAAACGTGAAAGAGAAAATCGCTACGAATTCAAATTGATTAATCCCGAATTCCCAACTGATTGGTTCACTTAGACCGGTTCTATTTTATAACAATTTGATATGGTTTCCATCTTATTTTGATATGACCTTGAGTTAAGTCAACGTGCGCGAACAGCTAACGCTGATTGGTCCTCACGAATTACAAATTATACTGCTAAATGAGGTATGCAGGGTAACGATATACAACTGAATAAACTTTTAGACATGTTTTCGTGTTTTTTTTTATCGAGCTTACTTTAGCCTAAGGGAAGTTTGCTTTATTTATTGAATTAAAATATTAACATGAGCCTCATAAAGCATTTCGCTCGCACTTATTGGTGCACGTGAGATGGTGATGTCATGTCTTGAAGCTGTGTAACACGGTCGGGCGTACCGGACCGTGACCTTGGTCCGGTCCGAGGCCTGTCCGATCATATGGAAGCTGTTCCGCCGTATTAAGGACGCAGCCATAAAGGAGAGCGAAGATATATACTGACCAGATCAAGGTCGCAGTCCGGTACGAACGTCTATTACAGCTTTTGGTGTTGTCAAAATAAGATCAAAGATAAAATTGTTAAAACAGAGTTGGCCTTACTGGCGGCAGTTAGAGAAGAATTTCAATTCAATTTTAAACACGATCGCGACACAACACCGCCTAACGCAATCACGGGGCCGGATTAAGTACTTTAATGAAAAACGCCTTAAGCCAACAAGGCGTCTATTCTGCGAGAAATATATTTGGTTAAATTCAATCTACTCGTAGTAACACGGCCTCATAGCCTAGGCGGCAGTAGCCTGGGTTCTAATCCCGGTAGGCGGTATGGGCATTTCGTCGGGTGACAAGCAAAAGTCACTAACTAACACCATTGAAATTATTGGACATTAAACCGTGTTACTAGTGTAATAAAGTGCATTGTTACTTTAATTTTTTTGATAGTACTTAGTGACTTTTGCTTGTCACAACCTGACGATTTATTTGTGTGTTAAGTTATGGATGTTATCTATGTATCTAACATGTCGTCACCTAGTTCCCATAGTACAAGCTTTGCTTAGTTTGGGGCTAAATCGATCTGTTAGCTATATTTCGTTAATTATTTGAATAAAAATAACAATTGCATCGACTTTGATGCAGGTTAATTTAAATCATCACAAATTCAAATCTAGACTCCTCCCTTTGCAAAAAGTACCTAAGCCCGAAACAAGAAAGCAATCCGATTTACAATAAATGTTGTCTCACGGGAACAGAGGCCCAGCACCCGCTTACCATCAACAAATACGAGAGCTTTTGCTTCGTGTCTAGGGTTACCAGATCCTAATTTGGAATTTCCTGCCAAAATCCTGATTAGCAAATTTTTTTCCTGACGCTCATATCGAGAGGATCTAGCCGTAAGCTATATCTATGTATGCTTGATACATTGTTTAAATTTGATTTGTTTTGAATTTATGCAAGTAAATTTTACATAACAAAAAAGTAAGTAAGTAAGTAAGTTTTATAAAACTTACTCCTCACTTACTTACTCAACGCTATAGCGTTGAGGAATTTTATGGACATTGATTATCTTATGATTATTTTAAGAATTTATTATGTGGGTATTAATAATGTGTAATATTTTTTCTTTAAATTAATTGACGTATGGTTTAATTAGTTTTAGATGTGAGTGTGTGTTTTTATTTTTGTATCTTATTGACATGTACGTTTATGCCGTATTAAACGAATTGAATTGACTAAAATTCACTAAAATTCCTGACTTTTTCGTATTCCGGCCGCATTCCTGACAAACGGCCAAAATTCCTTACATGTCAGGAAAATTTCTGACGTCTGGTAACCCTAGTCGTGCCAAGTGTTTGTAATTTAGCAAGTATTGTTGTTTGCTACCGTATTTCTGTGGTCTTGGGTATTACTAATTCAACGAAGGTTGTTTTGCATTGAATGTAAACAATAATTTTAAACTTCTGGTGGAATTGAAAATAATTATTTTCTCAAACCTTTAACCTCCTTTTTGACCGTCAGTTATTGTTATTGTTACGTTTTATATCACAGTCGTTATCGTTTATTCAAACTCACCTTTAAAATACTTACAAAGTTTTTAGATCCAATTTTATTACGTTCCAGCATTGAAATGGTGAAAATTGTAATGAAAAAATATTATTATTCCACTCAGAGAGTTGGGAAGTCATTTTTATAAGTCAACTCTTAGATGAAGTCAATCGACTTTATAAGAAAGTTTTATTTGAGTTTCACTGCTTTTGGAGGTTTCGTACTTTCGTATCTTTAAGCTATTACAATGAAAATTGTGTAATAGGTACTCAAAGGGCTTAGCTAAGATGACTATCGTACATCAACGCCAAGCGAAAAGAAAAAAAAATATTGCGGATGACAGATAATACGAAAAGTAACGTAACAATTTATATACATATATAAAATATGTTAGTTATTATATTAGCGTTTTCTAGCTACGATTGTCATTGGCTAGTCCCCCAGATGTTAATATAAATTCTACTTATTAGTATTTTAATTCAATAAATAAACCAAACACAAAACAGATCTTCCGACGCAAGTTACGCACGGTGCGCCATATTTTTTTGTTTCTTTCTAATTTCCTGGCTTAACGCTCATGGTTGGATTGCCAGAGTTTTAACCTCTAGCAGCCCAGAGACCTATAAAAAGGTCTCCTGTTCCATTCTAATTTGAACTTTGTGTTGACAAAATAAAATTTAATTTAGCTTGGCAAGGTTTGACGTATGGGCGGCTAGGGGTTATTGTAGCAATTGGTGCAGTTTTTAACAAGAAGGTACACATTGTCGATTGTCGATAAGGTTGATTTCAAATAGAAGCAATACAGAAACAGCGCCTTATTGACAACCGACTATTAGTACCCTTTTAGTTGAGAATGGCACATTAGGAAGCTGTTATTTGCTAGGAATTCTGAAATGAGAAATAAAATGGACGGGAATGAGGAATGGGTTGTACGATTCCTGTACCCAAATTATCTAATAATGATGGTGAACCGGAAATAATGACATGATGATGATGATGTGAAGTTGGAACCTCGACACAGTGTGAATTTTAATTCTTTTGTGCTGAGCGTTCCGACTGAACATCCAGCGACCTTCACCAAGGAGTTTTGGCCGAAGGGTGTCAAGTTCCGGCGGTTCCGCGGCCGGCTGCCTGACACTGCGGGGTTGCGAACTGCATCACAGCCATTGTTTTTAGTTTTAAGATATATTTTGTAATAATATGTAATAATTATGTATGCTAGTTTTAAGGTATTTATCTATGGGCCAATAGTTGCCTGAAAATAAATGTTTTCATTCATTCATTCCTTATTTACTTTAATTTCAAATGCAAACATAAATCAAGTTAAATGCATAACATTTATATGAATTCAACTAACATTATTCAAACTAAGTAGTTCAAAAGTTACTTACCTATGTGGGAAAGTTGTTACACAACTTTGATAAATTGAATCCATACATGTAGTCTTAGCATCAACAATTAGCTCAATAGGATATAGGTGGGAGTAGGTTTGTGGCTTATTATTATGTGTTTTGTAATGACCATAGGCCAAGCAATAAGAAGTTATAGAGGGAAATGCTAGGAACACAATTTTTGACTCCGTAACTTTGTTTGGACTAGTTAGGAGGTGAACATATCAAAAGTCCCCGGCCGTAGCCCCGGTGCTGGGGGGTAGAGGGGGGTAAGAAGGTCGATTTTTTCGGTTTTTCATTGATATCTTGGAAACTTTGCGTCTTAGCGACATGACTACTAAGACAAACCGAAAGCTGATAAAATTAGTTACAATAAGTTTTATCCAGTCAAGTTTTTCGATATCTTGAACAGTTTTTGAGATACCCGCTCTTGAAAGTTTATTTATGGCTTTCAATTTTGTCTTGATATCTACATTAGTGAAGCTGCTAGGCCGTGTTTGGTATCATTTTCGTATAAATCGGGGGTGCTGAATTCGTTTTTGGTATCACATTGACACCATTCCTAAGAAAAAATATATAAACTTTAAACAAATACTTTTTTTTTTTATTCCTCTTCACGCTTAAACCGCTTAACCGATTTAATTGAAATTTAGTATACATATATTTCGAGTCGCAAGACAGGACATAAGATACTTTTTATCTCAATAATCATCCTTTAAAGTTGTGAAATGGAGTATGGGGGGGGAATTCAACTTCGTCGACGAAACTGAATTCCTGAGATTAATACTGCTTAAGGTAAGGTTTGAAGTCATGTTTGGTATCATTTTCATCTAAATCAAAGATATATACCATCCTAAATTTCATCTAACCCGGTTCAGCGGTTATTGACTCCCTATACAAATTTCCACCCCACTTTTCACACCCTCCAAAGATGCTTTTGGGTATAAAAACTATCATATGTCCTGTGTCGAGACTGAAACTATTTCTATACCAAATTTCAACGAAATTGGTTCAGCGGTTTAAGGGTGAAGAGGGATTTTCAAAATTATATATTTTTAAATTTGGTTTTACTTCGGAATAGTGTCAATGTGATACCATAAATGAATTCAGCACCCCCGATTTATACGAAAATGATACCAAACATGGCCTAACAGTTTCACTGATGTAGATATCAAGATAAAATTAAAATCCCTAAATAAACTTTCAAGAGCGGGTATCTCAAAAACTGTTCATGATATCGAAAAACTTGACTGGATAAAACTTGTAGCTAATTTTATCAGCTTTCGGTTTGTCTTAGTAGTCATGTCGCTAAGACGCAAAGTTTCCAAGATATCAATGAAAAACCGAAAAATTCGACCTTCTTACCCCCTCTACCCCCCAGCACCGGGGCTACGGGCGGGGACTTTTGATATGTTCACCTCTTAACTAGTCCAAACAAAGTTACGGAGTCAAAAATTGTGTTCCTAGCATTTCCCTCTACAACGTTTTTTGAGCATTCATTTCCTGACCTACAATTTCCTTTTAAATTTGACGATGCGTGTTGCGGATGATATACACGGTGTAACATGAGTAAACCGAATAATTTTAACAGCGTATTCCTGATCATATTTAGAGACAAAAATGTCCTATAAACTTTTTTTTAAAAACGCCTAGTTTCAGAGATAATATTAATTTAAAAATAAACAAGTTTTTGTTGTTACATAATGTAAAAGGCCTTTTTGATGGTAATGTTGCTGCTATGGGACGTAGTCTAAATATCGTTATTGATAGATGTCAAAAAGTGACAAGTAACACTTTGCAAAAAGGTTTTACGAAAAAAAAATGTAAAAATCAATTTTAAGTAACAAGTTTACCAATAACATTAATTTTTTATGTACAAATACATTCAAAAAAATTAAAAAACAAAACGAAAAAATATATTTTTTTTTGGCGAATTTGACCTAAACTCATATTACATTTTTTCCTTCTTTTGACCTCAGAAATGCGTGATTAAAATTATTCGGTTTCCTCATGTTACACCGTGAAAATATCGCTCCTTGAGAAACATAGTGTCACTATACAAAATTAAGAACCATTCGAATAGTGACGTTGTTCCATTTTTGAAAACTTGAATTTTCAGGCACATTTTGTATAGTGACACTATGTTTCTCAATTATTCTGACGAAACCTGAAGTGGATGAGCTATCTGTATGACGACGAAGCCTGCGTTGTGGATCTGAAGGTATCTATTCTGTTACTCGTATTATTATGTTGGTTTTTTTGGGTAAATAAGTTATTTTTTATCAGCTTAATTAGGTGTTAAGGTAAAAATCATCAATACGATTAATTAGGTGTATATTACATGCAAAAATACTTGTGCCGTACAGTGCCGCACACTGGTGAAATCCCGCCTTAAACTCTAGCCTCCCATATGTCAAACCTTGCCAAGCAAAATGAAATTTTATTTTGTCAACACAACGTTCAAATTAGAATGGCACAGGAGACCTTTTTATAGGTCTCTGGGCGGCTAGAGGTTAAAGTATATTGTTTACTGATGTGCCGTCGAAAAGTTTCCAAAATTGCGAAATAGAGTAGAATGGGATCTTAGAGGATTATATAACCAAACGGAGACGCCAGATCCGTAATTTTCGGTACAAAATACTTGCAGGGGAGGGGCACGTCAAATGTATACATACCTAAAGTAAAAATAGCCATGTCAGATAAACGTCCGTCCATACAATGTGTATGACCATTGGCCGCCTATTTTCGACAGCGGGCAACGCCTGTTAACTACTCCATTTGGTTATAATATCCTCTAAAATGAGATAGTAAATCGACTTCTTAGGCTCGATTGCTACACGGATATTAAACTAATACAACCATGACTGTTCAATTCCACGCAATGTTCAGTAGGCTACGTAAAACGTTGTACCTTTGTGACATAACGATATATTTTATCACTGAACATTACGTTAACGTTATATGAACATCACTTCACTCATTGTTGTAAAAAGAACCGTAAACCAAGCTAATATAATCAACAATTCATGCTTGAAATGAGAAAATAGGGCCAATTCTGCGATACCGTTAAACATTCACCTTCAGGTGTGGAGAAGTTATTTAAAATGAGTTTTTGACGATAACCATTTTATTATATCGCGAAGGAGTAGTTTATTTTAGGCACACTTGTATATCACTGTACATATATTTATTCTATATATGTACCTAGGTATATATTGGAAAAGTAAAGTACTTTAATATGACCTAAGTGCCTACATATTTAGTCAAACTTGCCACAAAAAGCAAATATAAATCAGAAAATCGAACATAAAACATAAAATGAATTCTTCAATTATCATTATCTACTGAACAAAACAAAATCTAGAAGAAAATAAGGAAGGGCAAAAGCACAGACTTAAATATACCCTAGATGACGCAAATGCATCTACTTCGCGTGTCCGAACTCTGACCAAGCGTCGAGGTTGGCCGTCGCTATTGACATTCGACGTGCGTCAGTTGTTGCAGCTTGCAGCCAGTTGTCCGTAAAAAATTAAATAATGCCTCGTTACGTGATAATTAACTGTAACAGCCCGAAAATTGCAAGCACCCAAAGGCAAGGACATATTTCCTACCACAGGTTAAAATTATATTATGCGTAAATTCATTTTAAAACAATTTGTAAGTATTCCAAGTTGTGATTCCAATAATATACCTAAGTAACTATAGATTAACGTTACAAAACTATATTTACATTACATTGCGCATTTGCTATGAGCGTTTGATTTGACGTTGTGAGTTAAGAGACGATGAATATCGGAACTAGCGATACTGTCGCGCGTCGCTTCGACTTCGTGGTACAGACCGTTTATCATTCGTCTGTCAAATTTAGCGACTAGTGTTACTTTACTTGCTGCTAATAATCGATTTTAATCGATATCTGACAGATGAATGATACTATTCAAAAAAACTATTAGTAGTTGATAAAAAAGCATGTCCTAATTTTACACGACACCTTTAAAAAGAAGGGTAATTTAACCACATACGATTATATGTCTATGTATGTATTATTTTTGTTTTCTACATGATCCAGTCATAGATTTTGAAAATACCAGTTTCATTGAAGGGAAAAGTTGGGAAGAAGATCATTCGTCTGTTTTTATCATTCGTCTGTCAGAAAATCGATGTCATTCATGACAATCGATTTGTGATTTTTGGCGTGGTTCGCGGGGGAGCGGGGAGTGAGCTATTAGCGAGACCGCACGCAGATATAAAATCTATGAGTATGAGCACGACAGATGAATCGTAGCGGGGCAGAGGGGCATCGGTGTCTTTGAATCGGTTAGGATTTCCCATCACTAAATTACGGCTGTGACGTCACGGTAGGTGGTAAAAAGTCGGCACGCTTGGTTTCAATACAAATCGTGATATTTGTGTCATCTATGGTATATTTAAGTCTGTGGGCAAAAGTAAAACAAAAATAAAATAAACAATTTTCTTACTTTCCAAGTAAAATCATTCATTACATCAATACAAATAGAAAATGCATTTCGATTTTCTCTTTATTTTATAGAGAAAATGTCTTGCTGTTAAAACAATGGAAATGGCTTCGTTCTGATCGATTGCGTTATTTTAATGAATGCAAGTAATAATTATTGGAAGGTTTCATAGCACCATAAATAATATTATTGAGTTATCGATTGCTTTTATTATTATGATCTGCTATTCTATCTATTGATGATCTATTGATGGTCTACTATCAGTTTAGAAAATTATTGTTATTTAATCTTTAAACTGAAGATTGTGGACTTTCTTGGGACTTGTATTACGAATTTATATTTTATTGATAAAAACAAAGAAAGAAATAAGCAAATATAATAAAACATAAAAACCTACAGATAAAAAATAAGTTTAAAATAATATCGTTCGCATTTAACAGTTCCTTTTTTTACGAGAAAACTTTGAAAAGCCTGCAATGATATTAAAAACGAGGTAAATTCCCATAACGTGTAAATAAAATATTATAACCTAAAGGAAATAATAATATTTCTAAGAATTCTTTGTCAACGCGTTTTCGGGCCAGCCTGTAGTAGGATTATAGACCCCCTATTATACTATGAAAGGAGACCCGTGTCAGGGACTTACGAGTAAGTATATTATTATATTACATATACATATAAAATAGACGTTCTCAAAAGTTTTTATCTGCATATCTTTAAGAATTCTTCGGTCCATACTATTTTCACATGTGTGTGTAATTCCGTTTTTATCAGCAGGATTTTTTAAATATCTCAAACTTTATCTGTATCGCGTTGATGTTTCACAGTTCACTGCAGATTCCTCTTATGCATTTCACGGAGTTTCGCGTTTATCCGAAATCCGCTGACATATATGTCGATAGCTTGGACATTTTTAAACTTTTAACGACATGCTTCGAGCGGGAGTTTTATATTCATATCCGTGAAAAGTTATAATTCTAAAGGTAAGAAATAATGAGATGCAACTTGTGCAAGGGATTTTGCGACTTCATAGTTCCACTAAACATGTAGGAAAAATATTCCAATTAAATTATTTATTTTAAGATTAGTTTTATTTATTTTTAGATTTACTTAGTTTGAAGTTTTATAGGTTAGTTATTTAATTGTGTTTTATTTATAATGTTATGGGTTAATTAAATATACAGAACAGCATTAATTTCGAGAACTGAATGGACTGACTTTAGACGATGGAAGAACTTAAAATAATAGACAGGAAAATATTATTGAAGAGGGAAGGCTAAGGACAGGGCGAAATGGAATTAAACCCTGAAAGAATTGTAGCGTTACATGAAGTATGAACAAAGTGCAGGTTGCGGCATACTACTTCACGTACAATTCTTCATTTTAAATCAATGCGTAATAGGTACTGATAACAGTGATCACATTACAACTTTCTTGCATGGGGAACAGGCCGGCAGATCATTACTAATTTAACGTACATATATACATATAATCACGCCTATTTCCCGGAGGGGTAGGCAGAGACCACGGATTTCCACTTCCACGATCCTAACATACCTCTTTCGCTTCCTTCACTTTCATAACATTCCATTTATTATTTTACTAGCTGTTGCCCGCGACTTCGTCCGCGTGGAATCTTATCATCAACATTTTACATCTTTAGTGCCTATAATTTTCATATCCAAGCAATGTTGAAATTAAGTACTTTTCTGTTTTAGCAAGTTATATGAAGTTTTAAGTCAAGTGGATTTTGATGTTGGTTGCTGAAATTTCTTTTCTTGTATTCTCATAATACTTACAAAATATCTGATCTCCATACAAACTTTCAACCCCTTTCTCACCACCTTGGGGGAAGATTTTCAAAAAAGCAAAAATGTAAAAAGTTCAAGTTCTTAGCTTAAAATTAAATTTACACTCCAAGACGAACTTTCATCCCTTTTGAATTTCCAAAAACTTTGCAATTACTTCTTTTTGTAATCGGCTATTATGTCTTTCTAAGAAGTTTCAAAGCATTTGTAATGGATTCAAACTTTGAACCCCATTTTAACCCTGTTAGAGGATGAATTTTACAAATCGCTGAAATCACTTTTATTGTCTTCCAATAATATCGCCAAATGCAAAGATTCAAATCCCGCGCTCGAAAAAAATTATGATATCCATACAAACTTTCAACCCCGTCTTCACCACCACGGGATGAATTTTCAAAAACGCTGAAATCAGTTTTCTTGTATTTTAATTTAATACCTTTTTACAAAGTAATCTAATCTTAATCTTAATCTTTAATGTCAATTAAATATTAATTTAATTGACATTGAAGATTACCTGGCTAATTAGATAGTATATCAATATTTTTACAAAGTTTCAAGTTCCTAGCTTCAAATAAAATTTGCACCCGAAGACGAACTTTCATCCCCTTTTTAACCCCTTAGGGGTTGAATTTCCAAGAAAGTTTCAATCAATTTTTTTTGTAATAGGCTATTATGCCTTTCTAAGAATTTTCAAAGCATTAGTATTGGATTAAAACTTTGAAACGCATTTTAACCCTGTTTGGGGATGAATTTTACAAAACGCTGAAATTACTTTTATTGCCTTTTAATAGTATCCCCAAATACAAAGATTCAAGTCTCGCGCTCGAAAAAATGTTTGATATCCATACAAACTTTCAACCCCTTTTTCACCACCTTAGGGGATGAATTTTCAAAAACGCTGAAATTAGTTTTCTTGTGTTTTAATTTAAAACGTTTTTACCAAGTTTCAAGTTCCCTGATTAAAATAAAATTTGCACCCGCAGACGAAATTTCATCTCCTTTTTAACCCCCTTAGGGGTTGAAATTCCAAAAACGTTGCAATCACTTTTTTTTGTTATCGGCTATTATGCCTTTCTAAGAAGTTTCAAAACCATTTGTAATGGATTCAAACTTTCAACCCCTTTTAACCCTGTTAGGGGATGAATTTTACAAAACGCTGAAATTACTTTTCCTGCCTTCAAATAATATCCCGAAATACAGTCCACCACTCGAAATTTTTTTTGATATCCATACAAACTTTCAACCCCTTTTTCACTACCTTAGGGGATGAATTTTCAAAAACGCTGAAATTAGTTTTCTTGTATTTTAATAATATATCTTTAACGAAGTTTCAAATTCCTAGCTTAAAAGAAAACTTTAACCCCATACAAACTTTCATCCCCTTTTTAACCCTGTTAGGGGATGAATTTTACAAAACGCTGAAATAACTTTTCCTGTCTTCTAATAATATCCCTAAATACAAAGATTCAAGTCCACCACTCGAAAAAATTTTTTATATCCATACAAACTTTCAACCCCTTTTTCACCACCTTAGGGGATGAATTTTCTAAAACGCTGAAATTAGTTTTCTTGTATTTGAATTTAATACTTTTTCACAAAGCACGGTGGCTCGGCTTGTATGGAGAAAGGGTCAAAAATCGATTTCTCCGAAAGTATCAAACATACCCTCAAAATAAAAATATGTTCATGTTTGTTGTTTAAATATCTAGTAAAAAAACAGTAATAAATAGTTCTTCTTTGTATATTTTAGCATAAAAAAAATTTAACTGATAACAAAAAAATATGCAAAATCCGTACAATTTTAAAGCCTTATAAAAATAGAATTAAGAAATAAATTACAACGTATTCTTGACTAATATAATAGAACAAATAGTTTTTATCAATTATATTCTAAAAATCTATATTTAAAATTAAAAATTTCATATTTACAGAGATGCTAATATCGTACAAATTATGCTACGCAAAATATTTCACGTCACGTGTCAGTCACCTTCAAAAACTAACATAGATCAAATAATATTTTAGATTCATCTAAAATGTATTTTAAACATCTAGTTAAATAAGTAGACATTGTGACAACTATTGATTTTTTGTTTTTGGTAGTTTCCTACGGCCCGTAATCATAGGGTCCGAATTTACTAGAAAATTATTTAAGAGATTCGTATTTGTCTATGTGCGCGCACACAATTACTTTACCAAACGAAGGTAAAACAGTATAAACTCGAAAATTTATAAAAGTACGTAGTAACAAATATTGGTGTTTTGTTAGTATAGCTTCTGTGAGAAGAGATAGCACATGCATCGTAAGGATTTGATTGGTCTCTAAATTAACTAATATTCGTCAGGTTGTTGACTGCTGATGCATCCAAGGTTGCTAGTGCTGCTAACCTTCTGCGTTTTGATCGCTTACTACAAGCCGAAGAGTTCTTTTTTTGGCCATCCGGCTGAAGTAGAGGGTTCCGAATTGCCCGATGATGACGGTTGTCCCAATTCAATATTTAACGTCTTTTCAGTCACCTTATTTCTATTGGAAAATTATCACTTTGCTTCTCATTTAACCAATTCGAATGTTTCTTAAGAACTATACACTGATTTCGCAAAGATGGTTTCCATTAAATTACAAGTCTACTACCAATGTAAGTACTTTATTATGTTATCCAAATCACTTGTACCTACGTTTTCTACATCTGGAAACATTCCTACTAATTTGTTTTAAGCACTTGACAACATCCTTCTGCATCTGAACTACTAAGTTAAATAAAAATCCCTTTGTAAAAGATCCGACCTACACATCACCTGAAAAAAGAAAGAAAAAGGGTAAATTTCCATTCGTAATGTTTTCGTAGTACTGCTACGCGTTGGCCTACGCAGGCGTAGCAGTCTTTTAACTATCAAACCCGCAGGCGTCTGCATATAATCTTTTATGGCCGTTAATCTAGAGATATCAAGCTTCAAAACAATACTACTTTCCATGTTAGAATTCATTGGGAACATAACTAGAAGTTTAAGTAAACAAAATATTCTAATCCTGTTTGTATGACTTTTTGTTACCTCGTAGACCTATTATTATAAATATACTTTTAATGAAAAAGTTATACTTTGTATATAAAATGAAACAATATACCTGATTCTTTAAGCTCCATATTAATAATATTCACTAAAATCACTATCGCCTCAGGAATTCACTACTAATGACGTTCACTTAATGAGCCTTTGATAAGAGAGCGCGTACAAACGGGAGTTGCATTAACTTTCAAGGATTGTTAGAGAATGAAAGTAATTAGTTATGCCGGATCTATTTACACCTGATAAAAGTACACTTATTAGTTAATAATATTCAGTCATTGGAAACCAAAAAATACCACATGCGTTTTTTTGAGTTATGGCCTAAGGCCAGCCCACCGTGCAAAGTTTCAAGTTCCTAGCTTAAAATAAAATTTGCACCCGAAGACGAACCCCTTTCATCCCCTTTTTAACCCCCTTAGGGGTTGAATTTCCAAAAACGTTGCAATCACTTTTTTTGTAATCGGCTATTATGCCTTTCTAAGAAGTTTCAAAGCATTTGTAATGGATTAAAATTTTCAACCCCTTTTTAACCCTGTTAGAGGATGAATTTTACAAAACGCTAAAATTACTTTTCCTGTCTTCTAATAATATCCCTAAATACAAAGATTCAAGTCCACCACTCGAAATTTTTTTTGATATCCATACAAACTTTCAACCCCTTTTTCACCACCTTAGGGGATGAATTTTCAAAAACGCTGAAATTAGTTTTCTTGTATTTTAATAATATATCTTTTTACGAAGTTTCAAATTCCTAGTTTAAAATAAAACTTTAACCCCATACAAACTTTCATCCCCTTTTTAACCCCCTTAGGGGTTGAAAGTCTCAAAATCGCTTCTTATCTCTTGTACACTTTATAAATGCAATCTGGTGTGCAAATTTCAACTTTCTGGCTTTTGTAGTTTCGGCTCTGCGTTGATGAATCAGTCAGTCAGTCAGTCAGTCAGGACACTTGCATTTATCTAGACACGCGGCAGCGTGTCAAGCCAAGTTCAAGCAAAGGAACTGGCTAGCCAGCGCCGAGTGTAATATTACACGAACCACTTGGTGCCACTTTTGACCCTTCTATATATATAGACTAGACGGGCCCGCAGCTCCGCTCGCGTAAATGAAATAAAGAGTTTGTCTTATGTTTAGTTAAATACCGATATTATTATGTATTGAATTGAACCCTGCCAGGGTTTATAACTGTTATAGGGACTTCTTATTTGTAACCGATATTTGGATAACTTACTTCGCAAATTTCTCAAAAAATTATGTGATTTGATAAAATGCAAGATTGTATTTTTTCATCTACGTAGGTATTTATTTAAAACTTGTTTCAACATAAAATTATGGGGTTGCATTTGAATTACGCATTATAGGGAGGGGGGAGGTAGCAGGACCCCCCCCCCCCCGAACCCATCCCCAAAGTTAGGAAATCAATAGTTACCACGAAAATATTTTTTTTTATTTGTTGAGGTTATGTTCAATAATACAACCAAAGCGTACGAAAGGGTAACCAATTTTGAATTTTGTATACATATTTTTGAGCACTATGTCCGTATACATGTTTTTGACCACTGTATTTCGTTTTTGACAGCGAGTCAGGTGTGTTGTGAACGCAACTTCAAACACGCATAAAAAAACTACGCGTCTCCTAGACACGAATTGGGTGTCATTTGAAAGGGGTGACCAACCCCTATAAAATGCCACCCTTCCCCCCGCCTCTCCCTATAATGCGTGATTCAAATGCTAACCCAAAATTATTATTTATTTTTATAAGCCCAATTGCAAACACGTTCATTAGAATAATTTCCGCCTTAAGACGAATATGTACGACCACCGCCCATAAATCGCATTTTCATACAAATGTAAATAGTCCCCATTTCCCTGTCTGGATATTGACATTACTTACGACGGCTACGGTGACGCAACGACCGAAAATGAGTCCTGGCTTCCGCCATGCCACGCCATGTTTCCCGGTCTTGCGATAGCTCTCGCCAGTCGCCATGGCCGAGGTTGATCAGATCTTGAGCAACCCTTGAGCTCCAAAATATCTGAGCATGCACTTTAACTACATTATAATTTACATTGTTCAGATATTTGTGAACACCTCACCCGTTCCGATATATCTGATGGTGACTGTTCAGCAAGAAGAAAAAATCCTACCTGGTCGAGTCGCATCGTATTACGCGAGAAAACAGTTCCCGAATTGGTTATATCTGTAAAGTCATTAAAGTATAATTATCACACACACATTATTACGGGCACCATCCCTTAAACTGATGGGTTCTCTGGCCCATCTCGGAAGCCGTGAAAGTCAATCTGAATAATATAACTCAAAAAGAAATTTAAAACAATAAAATACAAATTATTAACACGATAATCATACGATAATATTAATTTATCTACGCACATATCATTAGTGCTCTAAAATGCATTCAGAAACCGTAGGAAATGACCAGCATTATGACAACCAATTTTACTATGAGAACTTTCTTATCTGTGGTAGTAGGCAAAATCTGTACTTTAAAGTTATAACTTGAAAAAAGGGCGGGAAACTTCGTGCGCGGCGGACGCGGTTTTCGTAACTAAAGTTTTGAAATTGTATTTTTAAAGGATTGGAGTCTGTATTTAGTGTATATATTTGTAGATTTAGCTATAGTTTTTAATTTTATTAAGTAAATAGGTGTACATATAGAGGTAAGTGCTAATTATATGTAATTTATATGGGGGATGGCCAGACCCCCGACCCTGGGGGAACGATTCCCTCAGGGTCGAAAACACCAATAGATATTTTAATTTCTGCGATAGAGTCATCGATGGATACTGATGCGTCAGTATCAAATACTACGGACGTAACTTTAAAAAGAAAAATTCTTTCACGGATGTGTACCAATTGTAATAAAAGAAAACGCAAATCTGGGTCAGCCAAGAATAAAAATACAGATTGTGTTTGCGTCGCTGAAGCCAAATTAAAAGAGAATGCTACCAATCATCCACAGCCAACAGTAAAACCGAATCCCATTGTAACCTCGAATTCTGAAAATACAAATACTCTTAACTCCCCACCTACTCATGTGCCTGTTGGTCGTGACCGCTACCAACAGTCTGACATTGCACCTTTTGTTGTACATGTTCAAAAAGAAGCTACCAGTGATGGCACAACTCTCCATCCTATCACTTTTGGTCGTTTTATGCGACAAAATAACATTCAAGGTGTTGTGAACGTCAGTTTAAAGAGAATAGGCAGAAATAGAGTAAGCATTGCATTTGCTACATACACTGATGCTAACAAATTTTTAAGTAGTGACAGCTTACAGCCGTATTCATAAAAAATCCTTAAATGAGGAATGATCAGCTTATTAGCTAATCCACTGTTTAGGCTTAATAAGCCGTTGATAAGAACCATGATTTATAAACGTTTATTAGGGGCTTCTTAACTAATAAGCAGATTAGACGCGTTATGTTGGCATCTTGGCACATCATAGACAAAAATATGGCTGAACATTAATTTAAAAAAAAAAGTTTGACAGCAGCACTAGCGGCCAATCGTAATATCATGAAAAAGTTGATTTACTATTTTGACTAATTTTCGGAATTATCTCATATTAAAATAGCTTCTGTGCCACAAAAATAAACAAAGATTGCTGCATGGCCGGTAATTTTATAAAACTTGGTAAGTAACTACGTTTACAGACAAGTATCCTATACAGCAATAAGTAATAATATGAGGTCACTGCAATGTTGATATACCTATCTCTTATTGCTTTTAGTTTCAATATTATGTGGAATGGAGTCGAAAGAAGTGGGGTTCTAGCCGAAGTGCATAATTAGCGAAAAGAAGAAGTCGAAGCCAGATACCGTACCAGGCCTCCAGTCGCCTCCGCAAGAAGAACCATTGAATAATGGTTCATGAGTTCACACTAATTTATTCTGGTTGCGGCAGAAATTCACAACGGGTCAACAAAACCAAGGTCCATTCAAACTCACTAAATCAGGTATGAACAATGTCCTATACTTTCTTGTTTACCTCATACCTGCAGTGTTTAGAGTTAGACCAAGAAAAGTCTGCAGCGATTTTGATGATAACTCTAGGTACAGTTCAAATTTTGGGCATGACCATCTATTTATAATATATTATAGACATAGGTAACTACATAAAATGTTGTATCTGAACGTGTTAACAATGACACTTGCATTGACAGCTTTGACATTATTTAAAGGTTATAAAACTTATAAATTTGGTAAATCTATCCGTGCTTTGTGGAGCTTGGTGTATTTGTTTAAAATTATGCATACCTACCTAATATAGGTATTATATTTCTTAACCATACAATGGAACCAAATGATAATTATATGTACAAGTGATGTTTTATTGTAACAAGCCTTTGTGTCGCGAGTTTACTTGTAGGTGCAACTTTTGTTAGTAATAATTTTGTAATGCTATTTATGCACGGAACAATGCAATGGTTATTATACTCGGCCACCTAGCCAACCTACTTACTACGGGGAAGGATGGTTCACAAATTAGGCAGTATTTAAATAACTGTGTACTTGCTGATTAAAAATAAGATGTTTTCTGCGTACAGTTGGTTATAATTAAGTTGGCTAATCTATATCTCATCAGACAGTTTGGACATCTATTCCAGAGAGTTTGCAAGGTCAATGTACAATGATATCATATTATCCCTTCGAGTGGCATTGTCCTCCTCGAGGTCTCTACGGTAAGTGGCAGTGGCCGCGAGACGGACAGACATAACAAGCCGGTTGAGTGGCGCAGCCATTTTGGAAAAATATACGTCAAGTGGCGGGGCCTCAACGGGTGATTATCGCGAATTTGGCGCGTGACTTTGTTTTACGCGGGAATTCGACCGTTAGGGAATACTATCCTTGTTTATTGACGAATGCATCTTGCAAGAGTGAGCAAGCAAGGCATAGTTTTAACGGTTTTATTTTAGGCGCGAAATGCAGCGTCGCACAGATGCCGCGAGACGGTCTCTGCCAATTACGGGCTTGTTATGACCGAACCTTCTCGCGGCCTCTGCCACGTAAAGGCATATTTAAAAAAATGGCCGCGCCATTTCTTCTGCCGGTCAACCGGAGGTGCTGCCACCCGAAGGGTTATAGTACCTAATAGGTAATGAATGAAGTCATATTGATCTCTGTCTATAGCTTCAAATGATACTTAGTTTACCATAACTACATCATAAGCTAAAAATTAAAGAAAATTGTTGAATACAAAAATACTTTTATTCAAATTATTGCATCTTTTCAGATCCTGAAAGTACCATCTTTAGCCACTGTTACTGTTGAATAACTCCAGGCTTTGGAAGAAAAGCTGTGGCCTGCGAACAGCTGTGAATATAGGTCGGAGAAGTGTAACTGACTCCGTACACTGCAAGTCCCAGCAGGAAATCAGCAAGAAACCTAAAAGAAAAAAAAAACATCAAAATGGAAACCTTGATTTAGGTTGAAGTAATAAAATTGTTCTAATTTAATTGGTGTTTTATTTTACTACTTAAATATATTTTTTGACTTGTTAAGGTTTGTACAATTGTTATTAATGATGTACAGTCACCTGCAATAATATGTTACACGACAAAGGCCCATAAGAGCATGTCACATTTTTGCTGCCTTCGAAGAGTAACATATTATTGGAGGCGACTGTATCTATATTGAAATACTCAAAATTCCATTTTTCTTATTACAATGCAATAAAATCTTAAATGTATCTAGACATATCAGATGGCAGTCTAATAGGGATGTTTCCTGTACTTAAAATAAATTATGTCACACCATACCATGCATAAAATAAAACACCAGATTATTATTAGAAAATAAATGTTCATATAAATTCCATAAATAGCAAATCATTTTGAGAGTTCTAAAAAGGAAACTAAAAGGAAAGTAGGACCCTATTTTGCACATATTTATGATTTTCATGTGTTTGCAATATTGTTCTAATGAAAGTGTACAATTTTTATAAAGTAGATATTCATAGGTACATGCTATGTACCTAGTTCAAAGAAGTTCAAAAATAATATTGGTAATTAATGGTTCTTATGTAGAATAAAATTAAAAGGTATTTTTTAATACCAGACAATGACAAGACAAGTTTAGTGCTGCCCATCTGATATTAAGCACTGCAGCCTACAGGCAACTAGCGGAGTTACAAATAGCCAACAGTGCATTTTTGGGAGCACTGGAAACCTGAGCGTCAAGAACAGGTAGGTATAGAATCCAACCTGGATAACTATACTGAATAATTAGTTGACATAAATGAAACTTTCATTCTATGAAGTTCAGCTTACGTCAACTAATTATTGATAACATGATGGTGACTATAATTTAATGCAATATTTTTACCTGGAGGCCAAATCGTTATGCTCAAAGCCAATATTGAGCAAACTGCTTATGCAATGACTGCATATACCGGTGACTTCTTCAGATTTTTCATTACTTTATCAGACTGACAGAGTGCACACTTCTTTTACCTGTAAATAAGTTGATACTTTTAAGTAGTGCCTACTTACCTGTGATATTTATTAAACACAGTTGTTTAAATATGTCTATAAAACAAGTTAACTGTAGTAAATATTATGATCTCATTAGGTATAATGGTAAGTTATTCAATAGCAAACTATGAACGAGATTGATGTACTCTTACAGGGTCTATAATATTATATAGGTAGGTATAAATGTGCGCCAGAAATTCAATTGAATTTAAGTTTGCGAAATGCGAACACCCTGATCTTAAATTAATAAATAGAACGCTCTAATATTACTTGCCAAGCCAAACTTGGTTTCGAAAATTAAATGCGATTGTATGGCGCGCAATGAAGCTGGCCGCCATAGATTTAAGTGAATCTGAGGGTTTACCTATTTCTCCAAACGCCTAATAGCTGTGAGGGAGGAACTAGCTCCGTTTATGATGCATTTTTCCGACTACGCGATCATAGAATTCTGTTGCCATCGATATTTTGGTTAAACGAAAATCACCATACACAAAATCACATAAACAACTTATAAAAAACGGGATATTTAGGTTTCGCGCCATTTTCGTACTATATCCAGATATCTAATACGTAATTAATTGCACATATTCAAGTTGTTTTTCATTCACATTTGGAATTTTAACCAAAACGTACTCTTTCCTCTTGCTCTTGTGACTCTTGCCAAAATCAGCTGTTTTGTGACCGCCATCTTGTAAAATAGCAGATAATAAACAGATAAAGAAGGGTCCTCGGCTCCGTAACTTTCCGAGGATTTAATAAAGAGATGATCAACTGTTTAGCGCTAAAAAGTGTTTATGAATCACGTTTTGTGACATCCGGTTATCAGCAACTGATGATCAATGCTCTAACTGTTTATGAATACGGCTGTTAGGAAATAACAAATACAATGCTTTTATCCCAACTTTCAATGTCACACGGATGGGAGTGATCAAAGGTGTACCACTTGACTTGACTGATGATGAAGTACAGACTTCTATTAACTTGCCAATTGGCTGTGGGCCAATTATAAAAATTAGAAGAATAAAAAGGAAGATTGTTGTCAATAACACTAATCAATTTGTGAATACCGGTACTGTTATACTGACTTTTGATGGGCAAATATTACCAACCCGGGTGTACATGTGCTACATGGCCTTGCTGGTAGAACTATATATATATCCCACTGTTCAATGTTTTCTTTGTTGTCGCTATGGACATGTTAAAAATCAGTGCCGCTCAAATCCAAGGTGTTTCAAGTGCGGACAAGGTCACTCCGGTGAATCTTGTGATGTAGAGGAGGATGACTATCAGTGTTGCTTGTGTAAAGGTTCACATCAAGCCACTAGCAAAAAATGTTTAGAATTTAACAGACAAAGAGCTATTAAAGAAACTATGAGCAAAAGTTGCATCTCTTACATGGAAGCTTCTAAAATTCACCCACCTGTCTCTAAGGTCTCATATGCTGAGGCCTTGCTTGCAACACCATTGTCATCTTCCTCACAAACACAGCATGATTCTCAGAGTAATCAGGATACAATTCCAGTGTTGAATAACCAATCTTATAAAAAAACTGTTTTTCTTAAACCCAGGGCTCCTGTAAAGTTAGGCAAAGGGTATGATAGGTATGCTCATTCAGAAATAGTAAGACAACCAGTTATTCATAGGGAAAAACCTGTTTTTAGTAGTGGTAACGGTAGTAGTAATAAAGAAGAAACGCCTAGTATTGATGCTATAGTAAAAGCTCTTATGAATTTAATGTCCCAATCTAACACAGTATCACCGTCCAACGTTGCAGCAGTTATTAATGCTTTATACCAACTCAGAAACAACAACAATGGATCAGAGAGCCTTAGTGGTTCAGTGGAATGTTCGCAGTCTAATCAATAGAAAACAAGATTTAATACATGTTATTAATAAACATGATCCCTTTCTAATCTGTCTTCAAGAGACATGGTTGAGAAAGGATTCAGTGTTTAAAATACCAGGATATGTCTGTCTGAGAGAAGACAGACCTGATGGGTATGGTGGAGTGGCCATACTTGTCAAAAACTCATTAACATATAATTATATCACTCTACCTGTACATAGTGATGAATTATCTGTTATTGCAGTGGTTGTAAATAGTATTTGTTATGTATCATTATATTATAATAAACCTAATAATAATATTTTTAAAGAAATTGAAGAACTTTTTAAGTTCCTGCCTAAACCATTTGTATGCTTAGGGGATTTTAATGCTCACCATGAGTTCTGGGGCTGTGCTCAAACTTTATACTATGGAGAAAAACTGTTGGAACTAATAAGCTCATGTAATTTATGCATCTTAAACACTGGTTCTCCAACAAGGCTTGCTCGAAATCCAAGTGCAATAGATCTGTCCATTTGTACTCCACATCTTGCTTCATCTATATATTGGTCAACTGCAGTTTCCACCTATGGTAGCGACCATTTTCCTATTCTCATTACCTTTCCTTATTTTAAGAAACCTCAAAAGCATGTCAGTCAGCCCCGTATTAAACACAAGTTGATTGATGATAAATGGGATCAGTATAGAGAGGCTGTAGAACAAAAAATTAATAATTTGCCAGAAATAAGTCATTTGAATATAGTAGACAGTTCACAAGCATTTGCCACAGCTTTGGTTGAGGCTGCTAATGAAACCTTTCCATTGAAAAGTAGTGGTCCAGAATTCATTCCATCCCCACCTTGGTGGGATTCTGACTGTACTCTTGCAGTTAAACAAAGAAAGGAGTCAGAGAAAAAGTATTGTCAAGAAATGACTGATAATAACTTTGATAACTACTTAGAAGTTGCTAAATCCACTAAAGAATTACTTAGAACAAAAAAGTTTGAAGGGTGGCATAGGTTTTGTAAAGCATTAAGTCCCAATGTCTCACCATCTATAGTTTGGCAAAACATCAGAAGATTTAGATCAGCATTTAAAGACACACAGAGTAAAATATCCCCAGTTTTAGCAGAACAAGTCATGGATCGTTTGGGCCCACCTTACGTCCCAGAGCATCCTATGGTTTTAAGGCCACTCATGTTATCTAATAATAATTCTGAAGATGTTTTAAATTCCCCCTTTTCACTTTTTGAACTGAAAGGAGTACTTTCATCAACCAAAGACTCTGCACCCGGTGAAGACGGGATTCCTTACTCTTTCTTGTCAAAACTTAACGATAACAGTCTTTGTTACTTCCTTTCTTTGATTAACAAAGTTATGATAACAGGTTCTGTTCCTATAGAGTGGAGGACTCAAACATTGATTTTAATACAGAAGCCGAATAAACCCAATTCAGATCCCACATCGTATAGACCGATAGCTTTATCAACTGTACTAGCTAAAGTTGCCGAACACTTAGTAAAAATTCGATTGGAATGGTTTCTAGAACATAATAAACTTTTATCTTGTAATCAATTTGGTTTTAGGAAAGGTAAATGTACTCTTGACAGTTTAAGCATTTTTACCACAGATATTAGAATAAGTTTCTCTAGAAATGACTTTTTAGTTGCTGCCTTTCTAGATATAAATGCTGCGTACGACAACGTCAATATTTCAATCTTAAAAAATAAATTAATTCAACTAGATGTTCCCAACTTTTTGATTAATTTTATAATAAATATGTTGCATGAAAGGTATATAAAGTATCCATTGGATCAGTCAGGAAATGAAGTTATCAAAAGAACAGTTTGGAAGGGCCTACCACAAGGATCTGTCTTGAGTCCTTTACTATACAACATTTATACTTATGATTTGGAACTTTCTGTTGAAGGGCAGGTAAATGTTCTTCAATATGCCGACGATTTGCTCTTATATGTTTCTGGGCGATCTTTAGAAAACATTAGTAATGTATTATCAGCATCTTTGGGTGCCTTAAATAATTGGTTGAATAATAATGGATTAGATCTTTCGCCGTCTAAAAGTTCTGTTGTAGTTTTTTCACGAAAGCAAAATATTCCACCTATCAACATAAATTGCAATGGTATTCCATTGGTAATTAAAGATAATGTAAAATTTTTAGGAGTTATACTGGACCGTAAACTTACTGGCATTCCTCATTTTGAATATATTGCATTAAGATGTGAACGGAATCTGAACATTTTAAGATGTCTGACAGGAGTCTGGTGGGGAGCTCACCCTTTTACTATGAGATTGCTATACAACGCTTTGATTAGAAGTGTTTTAGATTATGGCACTTTCCTTTTACACCCTGGAAATGTTAAAGCTATCAAGAAAATTGATACTATTCAGTCTAAGGCTTTAAGATTGGTTTTAGGTGTAATGAAATCGAGTCCAATAAATTGCTTACAAGTAGAATGCTGTGATCCACCCCTTGCGTTTAGAAGACAGTTTCTCTGTGATAAATTCTTTTTCCGTGCTCTGCAACTGGATTCTCATCCATTGCTTTTAAAAGTAAAGCAATTAGCTGATCTGGTCGGAACCTGTAATTATTGGTCCCATAAGGATTCTCCTTGCCTTGTTAAGAGTTTTATAAAATATCAAACTTTAGAAGCACCCACTTACAGGAGCACGACTCTTCCTTTATATGAACATGACTACAACAGTCTCATTACAGATCCAGATATTAGATTTAACATAGGGTTATCTAAAAACGATATTAATCCAAAAATGGAATTTATGAATTTTCTTAATATTGAATGGGCTGATTGGCACTGTTTATACACAGACGCCTCCAAACATGGCGATAGGAGTTGCGTTGGTGTTGGAATTTTTCATGCACAATACAAAGGATTACAACTTATCAAACTGCCACCTGAAACTTCCGTCTACACTGGTGAATGTTATGGTTTACTTAAAGCTATAGAATATATACTTATGCTGAAGATACCAAAAACCGTAATTTTTTCAGACTCTCGCAGTGCTTTAGAGGCCATAACGAGGTTCCCATTTAAGTCTCATAAACAGTCTCCAGTTGTCTTTAATATTAGAAATCTTTTATATAAATGTTCACAGAAGAGTTGTGCTGTCGTGTTGGCTTGGGTACCAAGCCATGTGGGCATTCCTGGGAATGAAAGAGCTGACCAATTGGCAAATGAGGCTATTCACATGGGAGACATTGTGCCATATCATAACTATTGTCATGACTTAATAAATTTATCAAAAGTTTATTTGTATGAGGATTGGAATGGGATTTGGAATAAGGAAACCTCAAAAGGTGAACATTATAGATATATTCAGCCGTCAATTCCAAGAAAGCCATGGTTTAGCAAAATGTTTTTTTCCAAAACTGTAACTTCTGTTTTGTGTAGAACGCGCCTGGGGCATGTTTGTTCTCCGGAGCATTTACACAAAATGAATAAAAAGTCGGATCCTCATTGTCCTTGTGGTGACTATGGGGATCTGAACCATATTTTCTTTGCATGTTCTCTTTATGATCGGTCTGATTTCCTTTCCAGCTTTCAATCATTACGCATCCCATTTCCTACATCCATAATTTGCCTGTTATTTAGCAACTCGTATGATATTTATAAAACCATATCAGTATTTTTAGAAAAGAATGATATAAAAATATAGTATATACTATTTTAATTATATATATTACAGTAAATCCAATCCTTTCCTTTCCAAATTTTCGTCTTATCCGTATTTCCTAATTCCTTGTTTCCCTAACTTTTATACCTTCACAACTAAACTTGACATTGGCTAACGTTCAAAAAGCCATAATAGAAAAAAAAAAAAAAAAAAAGTTATAACTTTATAGATTTTTGTAAGGTTATGAATTTAAATTTGGAACAGCTGTCAAAACTCAAGTGGGCGCCTATTCTAGTATCCATAGATATTAAAACAATTATCGATACGAAACGTCAATTCAGTATATTTTTTTAATATAAACCGTACGACATTTGATCACGAGTGACATGAGAATAGGGATTACATTCGTTTGTCTATGAATTAAAAAAAAACTACGGATCCGTGAATTGCGTGACATGTGTGAAAAATGTTTTCATTTACCGCCATATTTGACGTACAGTTTATCTTTTAATTAGTTTTAGGTATAAAATTAATTGGTTTGTTGTTTTTAAACAATATTTAAGCAAAAGTTTCGTGTAAAATGAGTGATAAAAAGATATTTAGGAGACACCACCTCTCAAACCTGCGAGTTTCGCCAGAGAGCAACGATGGATGTCGGCTGAAATATGAATATAGAATAGAAGGTAATAATATGTGTGTAGATAAAGTAGTGTATGTAACTGTACATAATTAGGCATTAAAATACTCGTGTGATCCTTTTAAGAAACTCACTTCGTTCGTTTCTTAAACCCACACTCGTATTTTAATGCCTTTCATTATGTAGCAGTCACATAAACTACTATTGATTGATATGTCATGTCATAAATGGCATAAGGCACTCGTATGGGCTATGGACTAAGGTTGAGGTTGGCAGCACTTTTTATTTTACTTCGTGTAAAAAAACTCAGAAATACCTGTATACCAACATGACAAACATAATTTAGGTTACTTTAACTTACGGATAATTTGGTCTAGGCTGTAGCACCACCAAACGAAAACAACCGAGAGTTGCCGAAAATGGGCGAATATCGTAAAATCAAGATTGTTATGAAAATTTCTTTTACTTATTGTAAATTAAATACGCATAGAAAGCGATAGTTTTTATGTTCTAGTTTTATTCCTATATGTAGATAATAGATTTAAACAGTTTTTTCTTATCATACGTGCGTTGTATTCGAGATACGTGTCAAAAACTTTTTTAGAAATTTGTAAGGCGACATCTCTCTTCAATTTTATATATAGATATAGATAGAAGACTAATTTATATTTGGAAATCAAGCCGTCTACGCTAAACAGAGGAATGTTCAAATAATGACATCCTGAAAGCGGAAGCGATAACGTTTAAATCACGTATTTATTAGGTTTTCCTCTTACGAAAAATAAAAACAAGATATTTAAAATAAAGGCCCCTTTTGATGAAGGTGTGGGGTAACGTGACTTGATAACTGTATTAGACATTTGTATAGTACCTACGTGACCCGTTCTTGTTGCTTTTGAATGTAATTAGGTATGTACGTGATGCGAGCACTCTGTTGTATGTAGGTAGTAAAACATATCCTACCATGTTATCATATCCTCAATATTCACATACTATTATGATTACCAAATTAAGTAAACTTACTCGTAGCTAGCGGAACCCATTACCTTTCCAAACTTGGGTAACATTAAATTCCCCAACTAAAATATTCTATGTGCATCACTCATCCTTACCTTCGGTGGACCACAGTTCAGTGGCCACTGTGTGTACTGGAATTAACTATATCCTACAACTAGGGTTTGCACGACGGATCCGAAATGTATGGGAAGATCCGCGGATCCGGATCCAGATCCGGATAATTTCATACATTTTGGATCCGGATTGCAAACCCTACCTACAACAGTATGATAAAACTAAATTAAAATTAAGCATATTACATTATGCTAGAGTGTAGTTGCTCCACTCTCCAGTACGCTAAATGGCTTGATAGAGTTTCAAATTTGGTTGATAATATACCTACGAGCGCATTTTGGACATGTTAACCTACCACCGACATAATAATTATGTCGTTGGATGCCCAAAATGCGCTGTGCATGCATACTGCAATGCATAATAATTATGTCGGTGGTTGTATTGTAAACGATGGCTGCCGCTGGACGTGCCTTGAGCTCGTCTCGCCGTGTGTCGAGCTCCTTGCGACGCTTCTCTTCAAAGGAGTACCTTAAACTGTACCTAACATAAATAATGATTTATTTATGCTAGTTCATCACGCGGGCACCAGAATGTTTGCTTAAGCAAATTTGGTTGAAATTACTTTAAGGCGCAGACTGAGTATAAATCTAACTTGAATATGATGTATGGGTGAGTTTAAAAAGCACATACACGTACTTATAAGGATTTGTTAAATAATACCTGCCTATTGTATTATTTTTATTTTTTATTTCAAGGCATTTTAGAGTTTCCCTAGTAATTACCGCAATCGAACACAAAAACAAAAAGTAATAATAATTTTCAGTAAAGTAATATAGAAATAACCAACATCAACTGAGGGCCTACCGCGAACCACGTTCGACGTGTTGCCTCTCTGTCGCACCTTTAAATTCGTACGTAAGTGTGACAGGGAGGCAACACTTCAAACGTGGTTCGCGGTAAGCCCTCTGACACTTCAATCGACAACTTTTTTTTGTAAAAAAAAAGACTTTATAAGATACGGTCCGAATTGCGGATACGTACTATTTGCCAACTATAGAAGAAATTCTTAATTGAAAATATTACAATACCTATACAAATAAAAATATTTTTTAATACAGTTGCTCAAAAAGTGCTACTTTACGTAGCTGTTTAGCGTGCGGAAAGTTGGTTATCTCGAACTAGTGCTTTTTACTTTTCCAATTTTTTTAAATTTATACTTGTTCCAATTCACGACTACTTATTGATGAGTGTTAATATTAGTTTCCTTTAAACGTCGTAAGCAGCATAAAAACCTACCGTTAATGTAAGAATACGAAAAATATTACATATTTCATATTTAATTACTTACCTCTTCATCATTATAACACGTTTATTTTTTAATATTCAATATTGAAAGTTCCGTTCTTAATAAGTTGACTGAATGGAACGGAATAGCTGCCAAACGCCCATAGATATAATATACTTAAAGACGACGTCTAACCGAGCTGTCACTGTTACCACTTTTGTTTAGTGTACGATTAACAATGTTTTTCTTATTTTTTCGCAACTGTATTAAAAAACGTCGTTCGATACACGTGCGGAAATGTCATTCTTCACTCGTCCCGAGTCTTGCCACTCGCCTGCGGCTCGTGGCAAGATATCTCGGTACTCGTGAAGTAATGACATACCTTCCGCACTAGCATCGAAATGTACTATTTTGAGTTCATTATATTAATTGTACAATAAAATACCTAAAATATAGTATTTTTATCAGTTTTTATCAAATCTTAAACTTTACTTTTATTAATAAAGAATTCATACTCGTACGTGGTTTGGAACGATGCGTTCTGAAGTTTTTCGGGGATCTATTACAAACCATCAACTGTTACCGTTGAATGTCGTATGAACTTTTTTGTCTGTTTCTTTTTGCAAACAGTGTGAAAGGGACAGGGATTATTATCTCTGTATTTCGAACTAGTATTAGACCCCGCATGTTGAAATGACTGTAAAGGTCACTTGAATGTCATTTTGTCTCACTGAGTGAGCAAAATCAATCAGTGAGTGAGTGAGTGAGTTTTTAAAAAGCAAAGTACCCTTGTTCGATCTGCTGAGGTGAAATAGTTATTTGTACAACAAGAGATCAAAGTTTGATATTTCTTCGAGTGCTTATTTTGAGTCCCGTGCAAGCGAAAGATTCTATAATAGATTCATGAGCGTAGCGAGTGATTCTAATTTAGAATCTTGAGCGTAGTAAGGGATTCAAAAGCGCACGAGATGTAAATAACTTTGATCTCGTGTAGTACACAAAATTTTTCACCCTAAGCAGTGAGAACATACCTAGAGGGACAGAGATAATAGAACCCAAGTATATCGAACTTGTATTAGACCCCGCATGTTGAAATGACATTTGACTATAAAGGTCACTTGAATGACATTTTGTCTCACTCAGTGAGCAAAATGCGATTTTGGTCACTCATTTTGTCTCAATCAGCGAGCAAAATGCGATTATGCTCACTGAGTGAAACAAAATGACTCAGTGAGCAAAATCTCATTTTGCTCACTGTTTTTAAGAAGCAAAGCACCCTTGTTCGAGCTGCTGAGGTGAAAAAGTCTTTGTTTCATCAATATTCTAGTGCGTATGGTTTTGATAGTTCTAAAAAAACTCTAATTTGAGTTGTCAGTCAACATCTATCTGTAGGCCTAGCACATGATTGGCGCGACAGTATCTCGCGGCGAGATAGACTGCCCGTCTTTTACTGACTATGTTAACAAAAGAGGGACGCGTAATATTTCTATTTCGACCGGCTGCTAATATTTCTTCTAAGACTAACTTCTAAATTCAACTGAAATACCGTAGATTCGTCCGAGACGTGTCTCGTGTCACAAACACGACGTATTTATATTGCATTTTCTGCAAATGGTTTTTGTTAAAAGCATCTATTACAATTTGAAACGTCTGGAGCTAAATGTATTTTGCCGCTCGGAACTCAGCTTATGCGTCTTGAGAGGATACTGTTTTGATTTATATGAGTGTTTGTTGGAATTTTCAATTATTTTCGTTTAGACTTACAAGTATAAGAATAAGACTATTTAGCCACTTTTAACATCATCTGTCCCGGCACTTTGCCAGATTTACCTAACAATGATGCAAAGTATTGTGTTTTATTTAAAATTAGATTTAGAGGAGAGTTGTGACATCGTTGATTTTTTGGAATCTATATTAACTAAAAACAAGGTTGCAATAGAGCGCGTTTTTTAGTTCAAGTTACGAGCTAACAAACGCAGACTGTTGCGAGCTCGCTCATTAGATTCCAAAAAATCGACAATGTCACAACTCTCCTCTGTCACAACTCATCTCGGTCTCCCCTACCAGTCAAAGATTTTTTCTGGATATATGTAGATTGTGGAACGACACCTGAATGTCATTGATGTATCTTCCTAAATATATATTAAATATTGAATACCCCAAAGGCGTATACATAAGGGAAGGAATGATAAGATTTCCGAGGTTCTGGTCTAGGCTTCCGTAGCTCAATTGGTTAAGAGCAACGCACGGATTGGGGAGTTGCGGGTTGTTGTCTGCCGGAGGAGTAACTTCTTCAATTTTTTCCTTTAATATAAAAAAACACAAGTATTGTAAGCAAAAGCTTCTGATTAGGTAAAATGACAAGCAACATTTAATTATGATTACATTACGAACAATACATCTGATCTAACGGTATTAACAAGAAAAAAATACTAAAATATGACACGAAATGGCAAACATTTCAGAAACAATAAGGCTTCATAGCCACGTGGTACTCCAAGCTGTACCTAATGATAAAAGTTTTGTTAAATGTTTCTCGGACATCAATTTAATAGAAAAGTTCCAAGAAAAAAAGAATGTCAAGCCATCCCAGGGCAAAAATTCTCGTATTTTACGTACTTCGCTTCGACAGTCAGAAAGAAAGAGCTTCGCAATTTCTACTCTACGAACCATTTGTAAGAGAAGTAGGTATGTATAAGTCGCCATCAGATATATCGAAGCGGCCGAGGTGCTCAGAAATATCTGAACACGCACTTTAACTTCTTGTCTTAATAGAGGCGTGTTCAGATATTTGTGAACGCCTTGGCCGCTACGATATATCTGATGGCGACTGTACTAACGCAAAAGTTAAAAGTGATGAAAGAGCTTGTAGACGGTCTTACCCAACAGACGATTTTGTCCACATTGACCAGAGTCAACATTAAAAGTAAAAAATAAAATCGAAAAATATATTGACACCTGTGTAATTTTTTTTATTATTATTTATTTATGAAATAAAATACACAGGTATTCTTAAAAATAGTCATAGCGCCGCAAAACACAACTCAATGAGTTTGATTGTCACATCAGTACTGCTGCTACCTTTTTTACGTTCCATTCTACCCAAATCTTTAAGTATGTCGACTAACATACAGACGTTGAACTATCTAGAATATCTAGATTAACATACTAACCTATCAAAAGCATCATATAATTCGAGAGACGAAATAATTATGATCTCCAATTTCACATAGTCGTTAGCATCGCGAGAGCTTACTGATACTGGTTTAGTTGAAATATAAGGTGAGTAAGTAATGTGAATAGGATCTCTAGCCTTTGTAAGATCACAATGGTACAATAGAAGTCTTCAGGGACCAGGAATATTTCTTTGTTTCGACCCTTGGGGAGTCTTTGCCGTTCCTAATAGTTTTATGAAACCGAGCGGTGAATGCGTAAAATGGAACGTTTCTGCTTTCTATAGGTGGAATGTAAATAAGTCTTGGTTCTTTTTATTGGGTTTCATTATTCAAATCGCGTTCTTAATGCTTTATGATATTTCTAGTACTAAACAATTATGTGGATCCAATGCTGACTGTACATTAAACAAACATATGTATACATACATACATCACTGGCTCAGTGACCCAAAGAGGATCTTGGCCTCTGACACAAGAGAGCGCCATTCGGCCCTATTCTGCGCCACTTCACGCCAGTTGGGTATTCCGAGGGCGGACAGGTCTTTTTTGGAAACATATGTAGATATACACTACAAAATATGAAGTCTTAATAATATTGAACTTTTTTAATCAATAAGCTATCCTATGTCCTTTTCCGGGACTCATACCTCATTAAATCATAAATCATGCCTACAATTTTTTTAATGACAACCTGGTCAATGATATGTATTTTATTCACGTAAAACAAAACAAAACATCATAAAAATTCAACATTAAGATAAATAATATTTAGGGACTCTTAACAAAAACAGAAAATATTTCAACACATGAAGATTTTTTTGCTTGGCATGAAGCCAGCTTATGGTTATGACAAACGGTATTCTGCTGTAAATAAATCACTTTCATCGTTTATCATGTCTGGCTAAGTTTAGTTCCTAAGCGACATAAGTTCAATGTGGCTAGTTCCGTCATAGGGACTATTCCGTCCACTATCACTCTTGCCTATTGATCGATAGAGAGGCAGATAACCAAATTTCGATTTTCGCGTTTCACGGTAGACCACAACAAACCGCCTTCATGCATCAATGTCATACTGAAAGCTTGCCAAAAAACTGCTAACATCACTAATTATGTGACTAGTTAATCATGTAAAACATGGAAAACGTTTATATCGATTAGTTGAAATTATCCCGCAGTCGAAATTGCCCCGCTGCACCTTATTTATTTTCATGTCCTTCTCCTTCTTCTTCCTGGCGTTATCCCGGCATTTCGCCACGGCCCATGGGAGCCTGGGGTCCGCTTGACAACTAATCCCACGATTTGACGTAGGCACTAGTTTTTACGAAAGCGACTGCCATCTGACCTTCCAACCCAGAGGGTAAACTAGGCCTTATTGGGATTAGTCCGGTTTCCTCACGATGTTTTCCTTCACCGAAAAGCGACTGGTAAATATCAAATGATATTTCGTACATAAGTTCCGAAAAACTCATTGGTACGAGCCGGGGTTTGAACCCGCGACCTCCAGATTGCAAGTCGCACGCTCTCACCGCTAGGCCACCAGCGCTTCCTTTCTTTTCATGTCCCCCTGATACAGTCTCTCTACTTCTTAACGTTTTCCTTATATTACTACGACTCTCTCGTTCCTACTTTCGTACACTCTCCTCGAAACTCTCTTTGAGTATCCCTACGTCCTACTGTTGAAATCCCTCTAAAGAAAGAGCTCACATTACGGTGTCGACATCTAAGAGCGTTTTCACACTGTCCGATCCAATATCCCCGTAGTCAGGCCGAGCGGGTGCGCGTCTTTAACGGTCACGCACACTACAATAAACATTATGCCTACACATACGCACACAAACAAATATTATCGGTCCGACAACTAACGGGGGGCTCCGACATGGCTAAATTTATCAAAAGCGCCTTTCCGATATTGGATGTCGGAAGGCGCCTATGGCAAAAACAGCTGCAGGAGATTGCCATTGGCATTAAGTCCGCCTTTTTGCATTATTTATCGTTTTTTAGTAATAATGGTTTATTAAATGCACATATAAATACAGAGAAACATATACCTTCCGACATCCGATATTGGATCGGACAATGTGAAAACACAGATGGGCATATCTGAATAATCGTTCGAATAAAAAATTATTTACGATATTTTTATTCGCGGTTGATTAATTCGCGGATGATTTATTCGAATAAGAATAATCATCCGACATTTTTATTCGTCATTCGCGATAAATTTTGTTATTTTCATTCGTTATTCTTCATTCGAATAAAATTTGCCCATCTCTGTGTGAAAACGCTGTAAAGGGACAGAAAACCTATCGATTCGGAAGCACGACAAACATCGCTATCTTTCCGTAATAACTTCACTTTTAAGGATTCAGCCGGCGTTCGCCACACAGACTAACACTCGTAGACTCCGCGTTGTGAAACAGAAGCGCGGCAATCGCAGGCAGTGGCGTAACTCGTAGGCGAAGCGGCCCCCCGCCCAAGCCACTTTTTATTACCTAGGGAATACATATTGAAACAAAAGGGCATCGCAGATGCAACTTCGCCCACTAATAAGGGGTATCCCGACGGGACTGACGAAATCAGTCGATTTGTTCAGGAAAATAATTGGTCAATCTCATCTAGCGTCCACACGTACACAAATTAAATCACCAATTTGCATTCTACTATGAAAATTGGCATTTTTGTGCCCGAACCTGCTGATGTGATTGGGGAATCAAATTGGTATTTGCGTCCGCACGGCCCTGTTCGATCGGAGAATTTCATCAGATTGGCGAAAAATTGTCTCGTCTGGATACAACTATAGATTACGCCACTGATCAAAGGTAGGCACTGTATACCTACTGCGGACCCACCACGAAGTTGCATACATTTTAATTCAATGATTCAACAGCCCATGAATTGTTGTTCTTCATTTACCAATATTATATGTTAACTTGGCAAACAAGCATCCAGCTCATTTAATGAAAACACATGCGCACAACGCGCAACCGATCCTTTAATGAATGAATGAATGAAATGAATGTTTAATAGTTGCCTTTTCCTTTTATCAGGAATTAAAAACAGATTTCCGGCAATATTTGGCATAATAGGCAATTGGGAGCAGCCGTAATATGAGAATTTGTAATTTAATAATGCACGTAAATTACAGTCGTAAATATTGAAGCTACTGAAATTGGAATAAGAAGGCAAAGTCTCATACCAAAATAGAATCGGTGCTCTCATCCTGTGCATGTGCTGTGCTGTGCCAATTATTATACCTAAACTGCAAAACGTAATTCAAGACCAAAAAAAGTAAGACAATGTTGCCACTGCAATAATTTGTTTGTAAAATTATAAATTTCTTTTGATAAATAATCACGCTAAGATAATTTATTCATTAGTAATTTTACTCCTACTATTTAAAAAAGTACTTTTATTTACTTATTTGTACATAAATACAAGACGCTATAGTAAAAAAGTGGCAACATTTCTTACTTTTTTTGGTCTTGAATTACGTTTTGCAGTTTAATGTTCAATCTACGGGATCTGTGGTTTACCTAATTCTTACGGCGAAATATAGAACTAACTCATTCTCCCACTAACTTGAACTTTCTCCTTCACAGTGGCGCCCTCAGTCAGCTGCATTAAGTTTGCCTTAACTCAATTGGATTATACTTTGAAATTCACTTCATACCTCATAATATTTTCAGAAAATCAACCTTAAAACTTTGGTATCACAGTTCAAATTCTAATAAAAAGCGTGGATTAGATAAGCGGTTGTGTAAGTTATTTCTTTAAATACATATTATAAAATAGGTATTCAACTCACGGAGCAGTCGCGCGTGTTATTCGAGAGACGAAAACGCCTAGAGGCTGATTCTGTTTAGATAATTTGATAAGGAGGCTATTCCAACTTTAGTAAAGTTAGACCAAGAAAAGTCTGCAGCGATTTTGATAGCCCACGCAGTTCAAGTGTTATTTATATGTCTTAATTTCATAGACAATTGACGTTTAAAATAACACTTGCACTGCGTGGGCTATCAAAATCGCTGCAGACTTTTCTTGGTCTAACTTTAACAGGTATGAATTTAATCTGTCAAAAATGACGTTTCTTCAACCAGAGGCGTCACTTTTGACAATGTCAGAATACGCATCATGGTTTTCATCTTTTCAAAACGAAAACCATATCAAATTGTTAAAGCCGAATTGGCCTCCAGAATTGAATTAATAGGGTTATTTTCGGGAATTCGGCTTCCATTTGCATTAAGGCTTTGAAAGACGGAGTGCCTATCGATGTACATCTAGAACGAAACTAGCCTTGCTCTCGAAAAAAAAAAATTTTTTCAAAGAACGCATTTTTTTACCGCCATGCAATTGAAGTTACCTATGGTACTCTTCTTTAAAAAACCGGGCAAGTGCGAGTCGGACTCGCGCACGAAGGGTTCCGTACCATAATGCAAAAAAAACAAAAAAAAAAAGCAAAAAAAAACGGTCACCCATCCAAGTACTGACCTCTCCCGACGTTGCTTAACTTTGGTCAAAAATCACGTTTGTTGTATGGGAGCCCCATTTAAATCTTTATTTTATTCTGTTTTTAGTATTTGTTGTTATAGCGGCAACAGAAATACACCATCTGTGAAAATTTCAACTGTCTAGCTATCACGGTTCGCGGGATACAGCCTGGTGACAGACGGACGGACGGACGGACGGACGGACGGACAGCGAAGTCTTAGTAATAGGGTCCCGTTTTACCCTTTGGGTACGGAACCCTAAAAACGACATTCTGAAATAGTTATATATGTAAAACTTCTGCTCGCCATATTTTCTTTGTGCAGGTACCTAACAATTTTTAGCACAAAAACTGTAGTCTGCATCTTCAGGTATTTAAATAAAAGTAAACAAAATCTACCCTCAAATGGCTCGTTAAGCCAGTTGAGGGCAGATGAAAACATGTAATATCTTAGTAGCTTATTAATCGCTTTATTATTACTTAGGTACTTAATTTTACTACTTGATTTTACAGTGCATTGGTGTTAGCTGTAAAGGATGACTCACGCTAGACCGGGCCGTGGCCGGGCCGGAGCTTCCGGAGCGTCGTTTTCTATGGAGAGCATCACGTGATCACCGGGGCTCGGGCGTGGCACGGTGCGGGCCCGGCCCGGTCATAGCCCTGACGTCCCGGAGCCTCCGGACAACCTATTTTTCTCTTCGGGTGGTATTCTACTTGTTTAAGATCTTTGTCCAATATGCATTGCGTCTCACTCTCTCATTAAACAAAATGTGAGACGCAAATACACATAGGACCAAGATTGGACAGATGGAATACCACCCTTCACAATATGCATGCCCGGCTGTGTCGGAATATATTTGCCAAAATAAAGAGGTTGCAAAACGTCATAAATTTGTTTGTTAAATATGATGGTATAGCTAATTCGTTACTTGGTCGGTTTATATTAGGTACAGCCGTCTTTGATATAATATACGTCAAGATTATATAGGTTGGATAATGTCTTGATTTATTTTGTGAAATATGGAAGTGTTGCTGAAATGTAATTTAGTCGGATTATATTAAATGAGACATCTATTGATGTTACTGCTTGTAAAAATGATTCAATAATGAGCATGTAGGTTTATAATGAATATTAAGATACTATATAGTTTTTTCTCACATTACCACTTACTAGGTATTATATCGAGTGTAGAAGTAACTTATTACTTAGATACTTTTTTATTTCGTACGAAGTTCATAGAAATATATATGACAATACCGTATCTATAGTTGGTCAAACCAAATTTGTCAGTAAATAAGAACAAAAAACTATACTCATCCTTTTCTTTTGGGTGTTAGTACTAGTGTAAGACCAAGATAGCATGATTCTCTCTATCTATGTTTGAAATGAGACAGTCCTTTGACAAACTATAATAACCATTTTTATTCATTCATTTAGAGTTCAACTGATCTTCTCTGCCTGCACAGATTTATTTAACATCATAACTATGCCTTAAAAGCCCACTCCACACTCGTGCGCGAATCTTGGCTTCGCGCTGCGATTCGCGCACGAGTGTGGAGCGGGCTAAACAGTTTTGTCAACTTTTCACCATGATATTGATGCATTTGGGTGACTTGTTTACAAATGGCTTACCGCAAAACGCGATAATCAAAATTTCGTTATCTGCCTCTGTCGATAAGAGAAGCAGATATCGAGTGATTGCCTCTGTCGATATGCAGGGAAGCAGATATCGAGTGATTGCCTCTGTCGATATGCAGAGAAGCAGATATCGAGTGATAGAGAGGCCGAAATGTTGGTTTTCGTGTTTCGCAGTAGGTCCTGGGGTTAGTGAGAGTAACGCCCCATACGCAGAATTTTCCGTAATATTCCTTATTTCCTGCCTAAAATTACCCAAAGGCACTAACTACTGAAATAATACAATAGAACTCTTCGTATATTTTATTGTTCTTATATAAATGACTAAGGGTGGTATTCCACCGTCCTATCCAATTTCTTTGTCCAATGTCATTGCGTCTCACTCTCTGATGTGAGACTCAATAGAAAGTCAGACCAAGAATATGCAGCATATTTGATAGCCCACGCAGTGAACGTGTTATTTTAAACGTCAAACGTCTTTGAAATTATGCCGTATAAATGACACTTGCACTGCGTGGGCTATCAAATCCGCTGCAGGCCTTTTTTTGGTCCGACTTTACACATTGGGCAAAGAAATTGGATAGATGGAATACCATCCTAAAAGACGTGGAACGCGTCAGGGGGACCGCTAACCATGCCAAATAATCATATAAGTGCCTCTCTTTCGGGCAAATAATCATAACAGTGATAGAGAGGCAAATATATTAATTAATGAAGTGGTTCGCGGTTATAACCCTGACTGTATAAGAATCAAACCAGGGTATACTGCGTGTGCAACAATTTAAATTACAATTCTGCTAGGGACGGCCATTCCGTGAGCGTCAGGATGGCGGGTGGACCTCAGCGAATTTGAACGAAATATTTATAAACATATTGTACCTTCGGTGTACAAATTATTGTACTATGCTACTATGCTGTAAAATTTGATTTCAATAAATATCAATATCAATATCAATTATATGATCACATAATGTAGGTTAAAGTCAGGTCGTTAAGTGACTGATTCACGCGAAATAATTTGTTTACTTACATTTATTCAAAAGTGTACCTAAAGTAGACTTTAGTACCATCGCCCACACTGTTAACTGTACGAGTACATCGATAGAACTTATTGCCTTTTGTAATAAGGTCTACATATGTGCAGTTAGGAGTGTTACCCTTAACACTACTAATATCTATACATATAATAAAGCTGTAAAGGGTCGAAAGTCTGTACATGGAAGATATTTGAAAAAAAGTTGGCTGGGGATACTTAAAAAAAAAAAAACCTCCACATCTATTTCGATGACGGCGACCTCAGCAATCAAGGGATTTTCCTCTTATGAGCTCTTATGTGGCTGGCCAGGCCAAACTTGTTTTTAAAAACTCTGTCACATTCACGGCAGTAGAGTTGACCGGCTGTGTTGTACGTATACACGTAGGAGGGCTTAGGCCTTTCCTTGCGTAATTGGCGTTTTACGTCTAGTGTCGCGAGGCGGTTTTCCTCAAACGACTTGATGGATTCAAAGATGGTAGACCGCCAAGATGACCGCTTTGCAGCGAGCTCCTCCCAACGTGCAGGATCGATGGCACACGCGTTTAGGTGACGCTTGAGCACGTCTTTATATCGGAGATATTGACCGCCGTGCTTTCGCTTACCCTCTGCTAATTCTGAGTAGAATATAGCTTTAGGCAAGCGGCGATCGTCCATCCGGAGAACATGCCCACACCACCTCAACTGACGCTGCATCAATAGTGCCTCCATGCCGAACACCCCGGAACGACGCAGCACCTCAGAGTTGGGAACACGGTCCTGCCATTTAATCCTCAGTATAGATCTTAGACGAGCTTAGATGAGCGCTGGTGGCCTAGCGGTAAGAGCGTGCGACTTGCAATCCGGAGGTCACGGGTTCAAACCCCGGCTCGTACCAATGACTTTTTCGGAACTTATGTACGAAATATCATTTGATATTTACCAGTCGCTTTTCGGTGAAGGAAAACATCGTGAGGAAACCTGCATACATCTGCGAAGAAATTCAAAGGTGTATGTGAAGCCCCCAATCCGCATTGGGCTAGCATGGGGACTATAGCCCAAGCCCTCTCGCGCTCGAGAGGAGGCCTGTGCCCAGCAGTGGGACGTATATAGAATAGAATAGAATAGAATAGAATAGAAATACATTTATTTATGACAAACAAACACAGATGACAAAAACATGTTGACAAATATACAATGTATAACATTTAGTGAAAAATGCCATAAAAGGGTCACAACTCAGCATGTTGCTGGCAAAGCCAGCGCTGTTCTTCCGTTGTAACCCAGGCGTACGCCGTTCGACGACGAGGCGGTTATGCTATGATTTACTAAACTAATTAAAAACTAGAACTATACCTAAAACATAAAATTGAAACTAAAAATATTATATACAACTTCAACATTGCGGCAATTGCCGTATCTGGAACAGGCCTGACAGCCAAGTGACAGCTGGCCGCCACGCCATTGCCACGTCACACGGCACGAAACCAGCACGGCCATATTTGTGCTATGACACAGCTATCCACGTGTACATTTTGTGCAGAAAACTTAAAAACTTCTAGTCGTAAAAGCTTTAAACAAACCAAACTATATCACTAAATTAATTATTTGGAAAAGACGAACAAATTAAAAAATAGTGCAGAAATGGTTGGCTCATGGGACATAACTACAGGTATGTGAAAAAAAAAGGCTTCTTAGATAAAACTAGTATCACATCTTAAACTTTCCTGTCTTTGCTGATGTTCATATATCTGTTTTTTTAGCGTAACTTTGAAACTATGCACACTTTTCAGGTTCCTTAAAGGCGGAGACAGATTGTTCCAGCATTTTGTTGCCAAATATCTGAAACTTCCGCGGAATGCAGCCGAACAGTGACGGTGCGTTAACAACTGCAACCCACATTGTCGAGCTACTCGCGTCTTACGGAAGGAAAGTTTCTCAAAGAGATACGCAGGAGACCGCTGGTGTACTACCTCAAAAAGAAGACTTGCCAGATGAAGCTTACGTCGGTGTAGCATTTTAAGCATGTTGCATTTGTTTAAAAATGGGGTTACATGTGCCCTTAACGGAATATTGAAGCAAAAACGGGCACAAGCGTTCTGAACTCGTTGCACCAGTCGCTTTGTTTTAGTGAGTAGTCGTGGACCATATACTATATCCATATAATTTAATTTTGACAGAACAAGTGAGTCAACTAATTGGATGCGTAGAGTTTCACACAAGAAAGGTCTTATCTTGTACAAAACTTTTAACTTATAGAAACAGCTCCTAACTAAATTTGAAATATGTTTCTCATACCTGAGCTCCGAATCCATTAATAGGCCTAAGTTTCGTGCTTCACTGACACGCTCGATGGCATTTCCCATTAATTTTACATCCATTGTAGGATTAAGCCTAGCCAGCTGATGTTTACTGCCAAATGCTAGGTACTTTGTTTTGGCAGGGTTCAATAATAAGCCATTACTGGTAGCCCAGTCCGCTATTCTACAAAGATCCTCATTTAGTTTGCCTATTGCATTGTCAATGTCCAACTGCTTGAATGAGATATAGGCTGAGATGATGATAGATCTTAGACATCTTAGGTGGTAAGTGTCTAGTCTTTTGACATCTGGCTTGTACAGGCACCATGTCTCTGCGCCATACAGAAGGACTGGGATTATTAGGGCCTTATAGACGCTTATCTTAGTCTCTAGATTGATGTCATGGGACCTCCAGACACGATCAGTGAGTCGGCCGAAACTTGCAGCGGAGTTGCAATGCGAGAAGGTATTTCTGAAGCCAGGGTGTTGTCTTGGCGTATAGTGCTCCCAAGATATTTAAAATGGCACACTTCATCTAGTGGTTTTCCATCTAGATTCAGCGGTGTTGAATCAGATTCAACTCCCCGGGGTGGTTGTTTGAGGATTTGCGTCTTGGAAGCACTTATTACTAGGCCGAATTGTTGGCAAGAGCGGTTTAATGCGTCCAGGTAGCTTTGGAGATGCGCCATACTGTCAGACATAAGGCATACGTCGTCAGCATAGAGTATCTCCAATATGGAGACCCGTTGCACTTTAGATTTCGCCCTGAACCTTGATATGTCAAAGACACCTTTCTCAGTCCTCACATTTAGTTGTATTTGGTTGCCACAACACTTTAAAGCGTCTCTCATCACCACTGAGAAGTATATGGCAAAGAGGGTGGGTGCCATGACACATCCCTGCTTCACTCCGCTTGTAACCTGAATCTCCTCAGAGAGTTCGTTTTCATGTTGAACCTGCGCTTTCATGCCATCATGGAAATGGCGAATGAGGTTTACGAACCTCTTTGGATATCCAGATTTTCGCAGAACAAGCCATAAAGCTTCGCGTGGGACTCTGTCAAACGCCTTTTCCAAGTCCACAAAGCACATGTAGAGAGGCCGTTGGTGCTCAAGGCTTTTTTCTTGGAGTTGCCTCACAACAGCGATAGCGTCAATGGTACCGCGGCTAGGACGGAATCCACATTGGCTCTCTGGGAGGTGTTGTTCAGCTAACTCACTTAAGCGGGCGTTTATAATGTGAGCGAGGATTTTACCAGCACAAGAGAGAAGCGATATTCCACGGTAAGAGCTGCAATCGGAGACATCCCCTTTCCCTTTATACAGCTTACAAATTACCGCATCCCTCCAGTCCTGAGGCACCTGTTCAGCATGCCACGCTCTTAGTATTAGTAGAATCGATAACAGAACATGTTCCAACAGTTTTTAGAATTTTTTTCTGTTTGTCTGTTTGTCTGTTTATCTGTTTATCTGTTTATCTGTTTATCTGTTTATCTGTTTATCTGTTTGTCTGTTTTTTTGAACGCGCATCACGTGAAAACGGCTGAACGGATTCTGATGCAAACTTTACTAATCTGTCGAGAAAATCTCCGGCCAGGTTATAAGCTATAAAAATCCAAACCCTAAAAGGGGGGGTAGCCACAACACCCGTTTGATTTAAGTTTGCCCCTGAATCTTATGGCGCTACTTAGGAAGGAGGGGCAAACTTTTTTCAAATATGTGCTACCACTATTGAGTACCCTGGAAAACTAACAGGTGGCGCTGAATTTAATACGTAGTGACACGAATAAGCCACCGAGGAAGGATTTTGCCAAATTAACTCTATGTTTAGAAGACCGGGTATCAACAAATTTAATTGAATAATTATGTTGATTGAATAATACAACAAAATTAAACAAATTAATTGCCCCTAATTGCACAGTGCCGTCTTTTTACACTTCACGACTGCCCAAAAGAAAGACCAGTGTATGTAGGTATATATTTATTTATGTGAGTTTCTTTATTCCGCCTTAACTTCTGAATGCCTTAACCGATTTAGACGTACGATACATCACGCCTTCGGCGCCCTCATACTCAAAGCATCGGGCGTAACCCGAAGCACGCGGCGCGCTGTGCCAGTTCCAAAGCCGGGCGCCTTCGGCGCCCTCATACTAAGAGAATCGGGCATAGCCCGATGCACTCATACTCAAAGAGTCCGGCGTAGACCGACGTACGTGCCACGCTATACGCTTACCTAATCCGGGCGCCTTCGGCGCCCTCATACTCAAAGCATCGGGCGTGACCCGACGCACGTGGCGCGCTGTATCAGTTTCAAAGCTGGGAGCCTTCGGAGCCCTCATACTAAAAGAGTCGGGCGTAGCCCGATGCACTCATACTCAAAGCGGCGGGCGTAGCCTGAGGTACGTGGCGCACTGTACGCGTTCCATAGCCGGGCGCCTTCGGCGCCCTCATACTAAAAGAGTCGGGCGTAGACCGACGTACATGCCACGCTGTACGCTTACCAAATTCGGGCTTCGTCGGCGCCCTCATACTCAAAGCATTGGGCGTAACTCGACGCACGTGGCGCGCTGTACCAGTTCCAAAGACGGGCGCCTTAAGTGCTTCATACTAAATGAGTCGGGCGTGGCCCGATGTATGTGGCGCGCTGGAAGCGGACCAAAGCCAAGCGACTACGACTTTCTCATACTAAAAGTGTCAGGCGTAGCCCGACGTACGTGTCACGCTGTACGCTTATCAAAGCCGGGCGCCTTCGGCGCCCTTATACTCAAAGCGGCGGTCGTAGCCCGACGTACGTGGCGCGCTGTACGCTTCCCAAGCCGGGCGCCTTCGGCGCCCTCATACTAAAGGAGTCGGGCGTAGACCGACGTACGTGCCACGCTGTACGCCTACCAAAGCCGAGGGCCTTCGGCGCCCTCATACTCAAAGCGTCGGGCGTAATCCGACGTACGTGGCTCGCTGTACGCGTTCCAAAGCCGGGCGCCATTGGCGCCCTCATACTAAAAGAGTCGGGAGTAGACCGACGTACGTGCCACGCTGAACGCCTACCAAAGCCAGGCGCCTTCGGCGCCCTCATACTCAAAGCGTCGGGCGTAATCCGACGTACGTGGCTCGCTGTACGTATTCCAAAGCCGGGCGCCTTCGGCGCCCTCGTACTAAAAGAGTCGGGCGTAGACCGACGTACGTGCCACGCTGAACGCCTACCAAAGCCGAGGGCCTTCGGCGCCCTCATACTCAAAGCGTCGGGCGTAATCCGACGTACGTGGCTCGCTGTACGCGTTCCAAAGCCGGGCGCCATTGGCGCCCTCATACTAAAAGAGTCGGGAGTAGACCGACGTACGTGCCACGCTGAACGCCTACCAAAGCCAGGCGCCTTCGGCGCCCTCATACTCAAAGCGTCGGGCGTAATCCGACGTACGTGGCTCGCTGTACGTATTCCAAAGCCGGGCGCCTTCGGCGCCCTCGTACTAAAAGAGTCGGGCGTAGACCGACGTACGTGCCACGCTGTACGCCTACCAAAGCCGAGGGCCTTCGGCGCCCTTATACTCAAAGCGGCGGTCGTAGCCCGACGTACGTGGCGCGCTGTACGCTTCCCAAGCCGGGCGCCTTCGGCGCCCTCATACTAAAGGAGTCGGGCGTAGACCGACGTACGTGCCACGCTGTACGCCTACCAAAGCCGAGGGCCTTCGGCGCCCTCATACTCAAAGCGTCGGGCGTAATCCGACGTACGTGGCTCGCTGTACGCGTTCCAAAGCCGGGCGCCATTGGCGCCCTCATGCTAAAAGAGTCGGGAGTAGACCGACGTACGTGCCACGCTGAACGCCTACCAAAGCCAGGCGCCTTCGGCGCCCTCATACTCAAAGCGTCGGGCGTAATCCGACGTACGTGGCTCGCTGTACGTATTCCAAAGCCGGGCGCCTTCGGCGCCCTCGTACTAAAAGAGTCGGGCGTAGACCGACGTACGTGCCACGCTGAACGCCTAAAAAAGCCGGGCGCCTTCGGCGCCCTCATACTCAAAGCGTCGGGCGTAATCCGACGTACGTGGCTCGCTGTACGCGTTCCAAAGCCGGGCGCCTTCGGCGCCCTCATATACTAAAAGAGTCGGGTATAGACCGACGTACGGTACGTGCCACGCTGTACGCAGTGTACGCCTACCAAAGCCGCTTACTGACACAGACTGAATTCCACGGGGGCGGAGCCGCGGGCACAGCTAGTACATCTATACAGTCCACTGATTAACAGTCCGCCGGACGGTATTGGCCTGTCAGTTGTTCGGAGGGCCCCTTTACTGTAAAAGACTTATAAAGAAGTTTAAGTACGAGTATATGCATGATTTAAGATAATTTAATTTGATGAAATTACTTTAAACTATTTTTACCTTCATCCATGACAATTGAAAAATCATCATCTCCGTGAACAGTGAAAAACTGATGATTGCTTACCTGTAACAAAAATAACGTTTGTGATATTTATTAAGTAACGGATTTCAATAACTTTAAAATAATATTATTAAATAAATATAAAACATTAAATTAACTTAAAAATAATAATACAAACTATCTCTAAACTAAATAAACTTAAGTAACTGATCACATCAATATATTTACTTATTGACCGAGCGTTAGCAAAGGTCTCCGTTTCAGCTTGGACAAAAATGCTTTCGTATATCCTGGTTTTGTTCTCTACCTGTAGTCACATTTCTCAACCGTATCTCGTGGAAGTTTGTGAGCAGGTTCAAGATTTTTTTATGTCGATTAAGTATTCGGAGTTTTTTGGCTGATGCATTTCAATTTCATCAATCAATGGCCTGTCACATCAATAAGATGATGGTTTAAGCAGCGTCTATATTAAGAGTGCGGCACTTCCGTAAATGACTATTAAGTCCAATGCGAGAGCGGCAGCCGCGACCGCATAGCTGGCAGGAGAATGCCGTGCCCGGTGACGAAGGTGGGAGGGCGGCGCGCTGATGTCTCAATTCTCGCCTAGTGTGAAGAAGGCTAAACCACGCTTCATCGTGTGCAACTACCCCTTCACCCAGGGTTTTCCTCCAGTGGTCGCGATCTTCAGCCTCCCTTTCCCAGTTGGAGGGAACGATCCGGAAGGACAACATGTCTCGCTTTGCGCTATCCTTAAAACGAAGCATTGGTAAGCATTTCAATTTAGTACCTACCATTATTAGCATAAGATTACCAAGCGGACCGCAGTATAGCGAAAATCAGTGCCTACGCCAATCTAATGTCTGCCTTGGCAGGCCTAGGCAAAAAGCAGGGACAACGCAGATAGATGGAGGGCATAGACTAGGAATCCTCTAGACCGAGTTTAGAGCAATTATTTCATGAAACCGATCATGCCAAAAAACACGGGGGTGCGCGGGACGAGGTGAGTAAAGTCCCGTGCCGTGATTGGTCCGTTCAAAGACACGGACGTCACACAAAGACACTTTCGACTCGAACATGGAGTAAATTGATCGTATGCGTGGCAGAGGGGGGTAGCGCGACTATGCTCAGTCTCGAGGATGTTTTGTCTGTGATGGAGGGTTAAAGATACCCGGTATTACACTTGGAGTTATTTACCCGCCGCCCTCAATTAGTTTCAGCCACAGATATATATTGAACTAGACACACCACTCATCAACATCGAATATGACAGAGTTATTTTTTGCAAATTTTATATCTACCTTCATTTTTTGATGATTTATCGGATACAGGTTTCACTCATCATGCGAGTACGTAATTGTGATAGGTGTTTTGAACTTTTAAGGTCTGACTTTTTCATAGATTTTTGTCAGGTAGTTTTCAGTCAGAGAATAAACCCGCTACCTTACACCTTACATAGGTGAAAATATATTCAGTGCTCATTGCTTTTCTAATTATACAATAAGTGGGTCTTGTAGTCACGACACGGCCAAGCGACGTATTAAAATATATATTTCTATAATAATAACATTTTGAGTAAGGTGTAGTGTTCATAAAGTTAGGGCTTGTAGAGTTAGGGAGTGTAGAAGCTTGGCTCTACATGAGATCTGATAATTTTTGACAGTGGAAGCCATATGGGCTCGTCTTGTCAACTTTTTACATGAAAATGTTTTTGGTGAGATCACTGTTTTTCAAGGCAGGCCATCTTTGGCATGGTAAGCAATATTGACCAAGAAAAATATAGTCAGCGATAAAAGCTTGTACAAAAAACATGCTTAAAATTTAATGGTTAGACTGAGTGATTGAAAGTTTACGATCTTGCGGGATCTAGTTCAATCTATGGTCTGTGGTGTCGGCAAACGCACGCGCGAGACGAACGCTTCAAGAAGCGGTCCTAATAGCGTTTACTTTCCTTAATACATTTACCCGGCGGTTTCGAAGAACATCAACTTTCTTCTTATGGCTCCTCTATACGATGGGCCAACGCCGGCCACTCCAAGGGACGCAGCCATGCGGTAGAATGAGATAGCAATATCACTTGCTCCCTCTAACGCAAATGCGTCCCTTGGAGTGGCCGGCGTTGGCCCATCGTGTAGAGAAGCCATAGGAGGATATAAGAGACGCCATGTCTATAATTTTCGGTACAAAATAATCTGCCGTTTTTTGCGGGGGAGGGGCACATCAAATGTATACGTAAAGTAAACATAGCCATGTCAGATAGCCGTCAGCCCATACATGTGGTTGACACATAGAAGTAGCATCCTATAGAAGTGGTGTGCGCGTGCCTCCGTGAGGGACAAAACATACGCAATGCGACAATATTAAAAACACGTTTTAACATTCCTGACAATATACCAAAAACAATCTACGTAATTCGGTCGGGTTATTTGTCGCCCACCATAGCCCATACTAACAAAAAGGTGGGGAACAAACAAAAAGTGAGACTGTGGCAAGGACAAGCAATAGTACCGCTTTCTCTGCTACTCCTACTGAAAGTTCTATAAGTGTATCTCGTTCGGTCACTCCCCCGTGTCTTCTCTATATTATTGTTCCTCTATGGGTTGACATGTCGTTGACCATTGGCCGCCTATTTTCGACAGAGGGGAACGCCTGTTAATGACCACTCCGTTTGGTTATATTCTCTAAGTTATAAAGGGTTAAAACCCTATAGTTCGTTTTTTTAGCATTAGAAAGAACTTGCAAGAAGGTAAGCGATGTTGACATGTCTTTTAATTGAAAAACGCTTTTTAAAATTCAAAAACTATTACTTATGAAAGCAGAAGAATATAAATGATCGTAGGTATTAGATTCATAATTGTTACATATTTGCCGTAACTTATTTTTAAAATGTGTTTTTCAATTAAAAGACACATCAAGATTGTTTACCTAATTTCTAATGCTAAAAAAAACGAACTATACCTTATAGTTGTCAAGATAAGTCTTTAGTCTATTCCCCAAAAAAGGATTTGTGCATACAAGCAGTATCTTTTTGGCGATTTTACGATACTTCGTGTAATGACCACTTAAAAAATATTGAATGAAATACAGTGTTACGAACCTTATTTTAAATGTCATCTCTGACAAATAAGTGAACCATAGACATGTTTTTTTTTTCATTCATTCATTCATTTTTTTCCCGCCCGTACCCTCCATTTTTGCTACTTCTTGAATTAAAAAGATTTGTTAAATTTTCAATTTTATTTCAAAGTAAGTGCTTGGTCGTAGAAAAAGTAATGTATGCAACGTTGTTTAACTGAGTCAAAAAATACTCGTGGCGTCGCCTCAAATTGTTACTCACGCCACTCGCCTTTTTTGACCTCTCTTAAACAACGGTTGCATAAAATACCTACTATTAGCTTTTGTTCAAAAATAGTTAGCTACTTTTTAATGGTGCGTTTTAGACCTATGTTCATGATTTTTTTTCTATCGAGCGAAAGTTGTTTAATCATGTTTCGAATCGATGAACTTACTAGAGAAAGGCTTTTCATTTTTTTTTTGCAACCGTGATATGAACTAAAAAGATGCTACGTTTTTCAAAAAACTGCTGGCTGAACTCAGTTAAGGAGGAAATAGCAAATAAGATTTAGGTAAGCAACATATGAACTGTATTAGAAGCTGCACGGATATGATGGTCGTTCTTGTCTACGCGACAGCGTGATAAAACGGTATCCGTCACTTTCTATCCCGTGGTGTTAGAAAGTGACAGTTATTTTATCACGTGGATAAACGTGGATAAAGCCATCCATAATACGCAGGCTGTTAAGCAAAGTATATGTATATACAAACGGACTATGTTAGCAGCAGTTAAGTCCAAATGGGCTATTATCGCAATTAACCGGCTACTTGGCGATTCCAGCGGCATAAAGGATCTTCACATTGGATGCAGATCCGCTCGCCGGTCCGGCGTGTGAGCTGGACATCGCTATATACGCGCATAGTGCTGTCTCGCTCATTTGTGATAATGGCGTATTCTGAGGTAATAAACTGAATGTACTCGCGATACGGGCGTTATCATCATAATAGAGCCCAATTAAGATAACGGGTGAATGTTGTGAAGCAGGGATGTTGCGGAAGCAGATTTTATGACATCCGCGGATGCGGATGCGGATGCGGATATTTAAAGCCTCACATCCGCGGATGCGGATGCGGATGTCAAGATTTGGTACTTAAAAACCGGGCAAGTGCGAGTCGGACTCGCGCACGAAGGGTCCGTACCATAATGCAAAAAAACGGAAAAAAATGCAAAAAAAAAAACGGTCACCCATCCAAGTACTGACCACGCCCGACGTTGCTTAACTTTGGTCAAAAATCACGTTTGCTGTATGGGAGCCCCACTTAAATCTTTATTTTATTCTGTTTTTAGTATTTGTTGTTATAGCGGCAACAGAAATACATCATCTGTGAAAATTTCAACTGTCTAGCTATCACTGTTCGTGAGATACAGCCTGGTGACAGACAGACGGACGGACGGACGGACGGACAGCGAAGTCTTAGTAATAGGGTCCCGTTTTACATTTTATTAGAATGATGACTGTGTTCCTGCAGCGTTAGCATGGTCGTGTTTTTATCCATGTATACATACATATCCTATCATGTCATGCATGTGTCACTTTCGCACTTACATACTTGTTAGAATGGGACCGGCATGGTGACAGGCGATAAAAGCTCGACCATGCTATCGCCACTGGTCCGTACACGCTGTAAACTACGGCATCCAATGAATGACTATGATCATTGATCACACCATGAATAACTATGATCATTCGATCGTATATCGATCATACGACGGTAGAATATAATCTTTTAGTTTTTATTGGCAAGTCTTTGGTAGGTATTTATACTAAGTGGGTCCCCCCACTCTGTCACGATTATTTTTGTCTTAATATCAAATCAATAAATAAAAGTTGAGTGCTATTGGATGTCTTTCTAGCTGTGGATTAAAATTATCTTGAGATAAATTTCACACAAAAAGCTTCACTCCGGCACATTTTTTCGGGACAAAAACAAGACAACGAAAATAATTTTGACCCGGGTAAGTAATAGAACGTATACAAACCTATAATATATTGCTCAGAATATATAAATTCAATTAGTATAATTTTGAATGGCATAACGTGCAATTAGTATAACGTGCGATACGTATAACAATGAATTCTATAATTGTATATTGTATAACGTACTTTACATATAATATCGTTTATGATAAGTAGGAAAATGTATAACATTGAAATAATATAATATACAAAACGAATATCACACAATAAATATACCAAAAGGTGTTTTCTGTGCGGGGTCACAGTTCTAACCTAACCTAACCCACTTTTCTGGTAGCAGTTTTTTTCTCTGAGGGGTCACAGTTCAAACCTAACCTAACCCACTTTTCTAGTAGTCGTTTTTTTTCTCTGAGGAGTCACAGTTCAAACCTAACCTAACCCACTTTTCTGGTAGCAGTTTTTTTTCTCTGAGGGGTCACAGTTCAAACCTAACCTAACCCACTTTTCTGGTAGCAGTTTTTTTTCTCTGAGGGGTCACAGTTCAAACCTAACCTAACCCACTTTTTGGTAGCAGTTTTTTTCTCTGAGGGGTCACAGTTCAAACCTAACCTAACCCACTTTTCTGGTAGCAATTTTTTTTCTCTGAGGGGTCACAGTTCTAACCTAACCTAACCCACTTTTCTGGTAGCAGTTTTTTTCTCTGAGGGGTCACAGTTCAAACCTAACCTAACCCACTTTTCTAGTAGTCGTTTTTTTTCTCTGAGGAGTCACAGTTCAAACCTAACCTAACCCACTTTTCTGGTAGCAGTTTTTTTCTCTGAGGGGTCACAGTTCAAACCTAACCTAACCCACTTTTCTGGTAGCAGTTTTTTTTCTCTGAGGGGTCACAGTTCAAACCTAACCTAACCCACTTTTTTGGTAGCAGTTTTTTTCTCTGAGGGGTCACAGTTCAAACCTAACCTAACCCACTTTTCTGGTAGCAGTTTTTTTTCTCTGAGGGGTCACAGTTCTAACCTAACCTAACCTACTTATTACCTGACAGTTATTATTAGTTAAGTACTATGAACTTTGAAATTCTGAGCTATTCTATTCCAATAATTTTACCAATGTTTTGGTCAGATAATTATATGAGATTTTATTAATTATTTTAATTTATATGCGTAATAAATGTTATATTAAATATAGTTAGTTTATATGTATAGTATACCAAACAACGATATGTATATAGAATGTTATATTATTTTTATGTATACTAATTGAAAATATACATTTAGTGCATTATACATAAGATAATTATACTTTTTGAACGTTTATAAACTGTAATTATACCAAAAGTGCATATTCATTATGATACGCACCCGAGTGGTCAGAGACAAGACAATGAAAACAATTTTGATCCATTGTACAGTCGCCATCAGATATATCGGAGCGGCCAAGGTGTTCACAATATCTGAACATGCACTCAGCGGGCCACTCACACACCTGCCGCAGGGGCAATACCGGTCGCACGGCGGTCGGAGCAATTTTAGGCAGTTTTCTACACACTAGCCTGCCACTCAGTGTGTAAGTGATAGTCCCGCTGAACGCACGTCGACGAGAATGGCTCCTTTTTATCCCACATGTGGGGCCGGCCTTTATATACATCTATTATCCGTGTCCAAATTTCACGCTCTTTATTCATTGTGACAAGTGACCTCCGTTTGGTTCGGTAGTCGCCAATGAACTGACTGGAATTGCCCCAATCGTACTACACATGTAACAACCTAACAGGGCGGTAGATACAATCTAGGGAGCTAGGAAGGTCTTGCGCCCCTGCCGCCCTGCTGCAGGCCCAATCTAAATATTGCCCCTGCTTCTCTACACACATCACAATTAAGGAGGCAATTAAATAAATAAATTAAATAAATTAGATTTATTTAAGACCAACAAAGGATCAATTTCGTTAGTGACACATTTTAATCTTACAACTAATGTTAGTAGGTATACACACACAACTTATTGACTATCTATTACATATATATTTACATAATAATATAATTAATTAATTTAATTTAAGCACATGTGGAGTGCACCACAGTGGTTCAAGTAGGCCCCATCAAACCTATCTGCATACATGGCTAGGATGCTGTTGGTGCTGTTCCTCACTCTGCATAACAATGAAGTGGCTCTTTTGCGCATAATGGCAGCAAAACTATCCACGCGCGCCTCCGCAAACATTGTTGACGCGCTGCAGTAGCGAGGGAGCCCCATCAGCACCCTAAACGCATTATTATACTGTACGCGCAGGGCACTGTACTGTTTTTGCGTGTAGTTCACCCACAGACTGCTGGTGTAAAAAGATGTACAAAAAGCTCGGAACAACGTAATCTTTACTGCCGGTGAGCTACACGCAAACCTGCGGGCAATCATGTTCGCCCTTACAGCCAGTGCCCTGCGCTCCCTTTCGACGTCGGAACCGTCCTTGAGGTCAGAGGTAATCATATGTCCCAGGTATTTAAAATTGTCTACCAACTTAAGCGGGTTATTGTTTAGTTGTAATACTGGGACTGTTGATGGACATTTACCTCTGACTCCAAACACCATCATTTCGCTCTTTACAGAGTTGTATTTAAGACCGTGTGCGGCAGCGTACTGCTCGCAGACCGTTATAAGCCTCGCGAGACCACAGGGTGACGCGCTCAACAGCACCATGTCGTCCGCGTAGCTAATGTTGTTAATGCAAACGCCCTGCACATGGCAACCGACATGTGTGCTGCTGAGCTCGGCAATAAGTCCATTTACGTATAGATTGAAGAGCTTCGGGGAGGTTAGCCCTCCCTGCCTTACCCCGCACTCCAAACTATACGGTTCCGACAACGCTCCCGCCCATCGAACGCTATTGACCTGTCTTGTGTACCAAAATTTGAAAATGGATATAAGATCTGGAGGTACCTCCATCTCCTCAAGCTTTCTCCATAGTATATCATAACAGACCAGGTCAAAAGCCCTCGACAGGTCGAGAAAGCATGCGTAAACAGGTGTGTCTCTATCAGTATAATACCTAACAGTCTGCTTTAAACACAATATAGCACTTTCAGTCGACAATTAAGGGTCCAATTCCAATATTGCCCCTGCGGCAGCTGGTGTGTGAGTGGCCCGCTTAACGCTTTGACAATAGAGGCGTGTTCAGATATTTGTGGCCACCTTGGCCGCTCCGATATATCTGATGGCGACTGTACTAAAAATAGATTCACTGTACGATGTTGGGAGGTAGATTTATTTTTCTACGTTCCCAGCTCCTAATATTTATTTTCAATGACAACATTTACTAAAATCCCGTCCCATATTTTCCCTGAAGACCCTTCGGTCCTCGACTGCTATTCTTACTGACCACTTATTCCAATTATCCTGATTCCATGAAGGACTCATCTCTAGAATAATAAAAACATTATTTAATCCAGTAAAACATTTTCAATATACCTATCGCGTATAATGAAATGATCTTCATAGCATCCTGATTTTAATTAGAATAATTAATTTCCTTGATAAATTGCGTTTCTGTCGTTTTTGATTTTCTGCCACGATTAGAATTTTCAATCCGTCACTCATTTTATCAAAAAGTTGACTGACATAAATTATATCACCCGCATTAACAGCAGTGTAGGAGTCGCGGTGGCTGCTTAAAGGTGACATTTCCAACGACAGCTGCACTACTGTTCATTTTACTATGCAAATTGACAATAACACCGACGCGTTCCAGCTGCGGTCAGAAATGGAATGTTACCATAACACCAGTCGGGCCACACGCTTGTTTGCCACCATCGTGGTATACAAAACTAGAGATGCACTATCCGGTATCCGGCCTATCCAGCTATTATTTTTATATCTAGCCCGATACCGGATAGTAACTTTGCTTGATTTCACAAATTGGTTTTATGAAACAGTGTCCGCGCAGTCCGCGCGAAGGTTCACTACGAAATCTGCCCAATGTTCACCTGAAAAATCGAAATGTAGATATAGTTCTGCCGGCCGAATATTCGGCAATCAGATACCGAATATTCGGCAGAACATCCGGTATCCGGCCAAACAACTATCCGTTGCATCTCTATAAAAACCGGTCAAGTGCGAGTCGGACTCGCGTTCCAAGAGTTCCGTACGTAAGTCCGACTCACGCTTGACTGCACATTTCTAATAGGTTTTCCTTTCATCTATAGCACAGAATAAATAATAGTACTAGGTACAGAAGACTCATTCTCTAACAAAACGCGTCTGTTACGATCAGCACAGATATGGCCGCTAGATGGCGACAGCGCCACGCGCGGCTTATGGCAAACCCCAAAATTGGGGTCGAACGGATGGACTTAGCTACCTGTAGCAAAGCGACGAATTCGCGGAGTGAGCCACGCCTGTCTATAGGTAAACTACCTACTATTTTGTGTATTTTTTTCAAAATTTTAGACTCAGAAGTTTCAGAGATAAAGGGGGGGGGGAATGGTCGGACGACAGACAGACGCACGAGTGATCCTATAAGGATTCCGTTTTTTTTTTGAGTTACGGAACCCTAAAAAACAGAATCGGCTTCCCGGACGGCACGTTCCTCAAATAAATTAGACAAGTTCTGGGCCATTATTCATCCTGGGCGAGGTACCTTCCGCACGCTTGGTTATCAAACTAAACTTGCGCGTTGGCGTTTATCTGCTTATTAATTACGGCTTTTAATCGGGTTATACTGGGTTAGTGGATTATATAATCTGACCTATATTTGGTGGCTTAATTAATGAGCCCGACATTAAAGAGTGCAAGTTTCAAAACAGTTTTATACAATGATGTGAATATGACATACATACATATGAGACCACGGATTTCCACTTGCTACGATCCTGACATACCTCATTCGCTTCCTTCACTTTCATAACATTCCTCATACACGCTCGCCGGTTTAGGGTGCTCTTGACCTGGCCTTTCTTCAGAATTTCCCCGATCTGATCAGAGAAAGTCCGCCGAGGTCTACACCATCCAACTCCCACTTCCACTTCTCCCTTATACACTCTCTTATGTGAATATGAGATTATGAAATATATAAATATTTATAAATAGGTACTTAAATACATACATAGAAAACACCCATTACTCAGAAACAAAATTTAATATCCGTAATATCTAAACTTACTAATTTATCTATGGTATGACAGTGGTGTGTATCTGATATTGATTTATCCAAAAGAACACCTCAGCCAACAAATTGTTGTCACGAAACAAAATCAATCGGATGAGATGAGTCGGTGATTCAATATATAGCGAATCTATTTCTGTGTGCTGTGGACAAACCCCGGGAGACAGTGGGAAATGAAAAACGCCGTGGCGTGGCGCCGCATCGTGATGCGGCTGAATAAAGATATTTATATAAATCAGTGCGGATATGATAGTCGTTATGATAGCGTGATAAAACGGTGTCCGTGACTTTCTATCCCACTGTGTTAAAAAGTGGCAGTTATTTTATCACGTGGATAAAGATGGATAAAGCCATCCATAATACGAGGCCAATACGGACATGATGGCCGTTCTTGTCTACGTGACAGCGTGATAAAACGGTGTCCGTCACTTAGGTACTATCCCGCGGTCTTAAAAAGTGACAGTTATTTTATCACGTGGATAAAGATGGATAAAGCCATCCATAATACGCTGGCAGGCAAGAAATCTAGTTCGGCTGTCATACTCGACTCGACATTATAACTCTTCTACAATTAACAACTCTTTGATATGTATAACACCTTAAACTCTCGCGTTTTGTATACATATTTAATTAGGTACACCAACGGGTCAGATACATTACAAGGGACATTATTTTTACCGTAAATTCGCCGTTTAAGCTGAGTTAAAAAAAATTAAGTAAAAATAATGAAAGTATATCGCGGTGTTTGGGTAATTAAATATCTTTGATATTCATGAACGTAAGTACCTATAGCCGGTGCCACCATTTGCGTCACGACAAAAGGCGCTTTATTCAATTTTATATGTTTAATTCATGACTACATTTTATAAATTTTCCTCCTTTTTATTGAATGAAATATTGACATAAACGATTCAAAAAAATATTATTTTTGCCATGTTTTGCCTACTTAATTATAACTTTTAATTCACCTTATAGGTACTATATGAGTCTATGATACTAACGCCCGCCGTATTCAAATTCATCTCGCCATCCATTAGTAGTAGTAAGTAGTAAACTCTTTATTGTACAAAAAGACATTAAAAATAACATACAATTAGTAAGAAGTACAAAGGCAACTTATCCCTTTGAGGGATCTCTTCCAGTTAACCTTACCACGCCAAGGATATGAAAACATTGTAAAACTTTCTGCAACCTTTAGTGCTTCATTGATTCTTACGGCGCGCGGCGGCCGCATACGAATGTTGTGATAACGCCTCCACATCCTGTCGCATGCCACACTGAAATAAAATTACGAAACCGAGAAACATTGGCGAGTTTTACCTTATACTACTCGTAAAAAGTAATGTCTGTATTGTGACTTGATAAACACGAGAAAATGAGAAATTTCTTATAAAGTCTTGATAAGGTTTCTTCAGTTTTTAATCAACGATATTATTTAATTTCTTATCTAGCACGAGATTGTTCCTCTCGCCGTTTTTATAATATGCCGCTGAGGTACTTTAGAAAATCGTACATATTAAGTTAAAAAAATGTGCACGCCGCTTTTGAAATGAAACTCCAAAAACCCGCGCGTCACTAATATTCTGTTGGGTGAAGTGGAGAATTGCTTATATGATTTAATTAATTGTGATGAATCCCTACTAATCATTTTAGTTCGGTAAAAGAAAGTTTTCCTGCCCTATTTAAATTCTTTTTGACAACAATCACAGCACCAAGACTATGAACACATAGCAATGTACAAATTGCAGAACATTCCCAAAAAGCGGAAACGTTCTCGAGAATGTTCTCAGAACATTCCTGCAACATGGAAATTATTCTTTAAACAAGAGAATATACTTGAAATAAAGTTTAAATAGGCATAACTTAAAACTAAATGTTATTATGCATATATTATTGTCTATTACAGTTAGCTATTTTGTTGATGTGATAAATTTACCAATAAGTTGCTTAAATTCTCACTGTATATCAGAGAACATTTCGACTTTCGACAATATTTTCCAAAATTTTTTTTTTGTTTCATTACAATCTAGAGGCCTCTATCTCCCGCCATGCCAAATCTCAGCGCGCTCGGACCAACTTGAAAAAATTTTTAAAAAAAGTCGGCCATTTTGATTTTTTTTAATGCAGATTGTTTTGTCTCGGGGCCCTCTATGACATTTGGTCGAGCACCCCCCACCTATCACGCACCGTTTAAAAGTTGCCATACAAAATAAAAGTGGCCAGTTTTCCCGCAATTGTAGCATTTTTCCAAAAAAAAAATTTTCATAAGTATCTAGGGGACCCCGAGATTCCGTGACCAAAATTTCAGCGCGCTAGGACAAAATTAAAAAAGTTTAAAAAAAAGTCGGCCATATTGAAAAAAAATGGCGGCGTCAAAAACTGCCAGGGTCCCTCTATGACATTTGGTCGAGCACCTCCCACCTAAATCTGACCGTTTGGCCGGGCCGTCATACATTTTTTTGACCGGAAGCGGACGACCAAAAGTCGGAATTTTCTGGGGGTAAGGACTACACCTAAACTATCGTGAATATTCATGGTAAAAACTACGATAAATAAATAAATTCTCGTTCTCGAGAACATTCTCAGAAGTTACCGAGAATTTCTCATGTGGAAAGTTTCGCAACTTTGGAAAGTTCTCGTGCGTGCATTGCTATGAACACATTGTAAAATGCTGTGTACCTACTTCATTAATTCTTAGAGCGCCCGCATACGAATATTATGATAGTGTTATCACATCATTGGTATCAAGTGGAGGTGTCTCCACTGTCGCATGCTACACGAAATTACGAAAACAACAAAGTTTGTACATAGACAACCGAATTTTGATGTTGAAGAAGAGTCATGCGCTCATCTACATTTTTTATGTTACGTTTTCTATTAAACGATTGTCACTTGGCTGGACCCTTAAGGTGACAGTCCATTTCCAACGACAGCTGCATTACTGTTAATTTTATTATGGAAATTGACAATGACAGCGACGCGTTCAGTACTAGTAGTGCAGCGGCAGTCATAAATGGAATGTTACCAATGGTAACATTCCATTATACGGCTCAATGTACCAAGTAGGTATATATTTATCTCAAGAGCATGCGGCAATGAGTCGCGACACGATGCCCCCAACACTTTAACCTATAATGCCGTTGTAACCACTGGCTCGTCCACAACTAACTTTCCGATTGCCTGTTAGGAACGAGATATCGGTAACTTTATACAGCTCTGAACAAAATAAAACACGATATCCGCTCGCTTTATCTATTGATTGTAGTTTTACCGCTGTAACTCAGTTTTGTTTCAGGTTGATTTCGTTTTGTTACAACATTTGGTAAAGTAATTAAAGAACATTTGTAACGCTTTAATATTTTAAAGTTAGGTTTTGATTAATGGGTTTTAAAAATGATGGGAAAATATATGGGTTAATATATACCCATATATTTTCAGAACTAGATTTAAGTCTTAATTTCTTGAGATTGCAATCTTTCTCTACTGATTTTAAAGAATAGCAAGGATATTTCAGTGGGTTGGAAACAAACCGTTGAGCATATTAAGCAACTACGGTGTTCTACAAAATTATAGCGTATCGCTTTTATAAAAAATACTTTTACTAAATAATTATCCATTGACACAAGCCGCAATTATCTGGGTAACCAATGTAACCATACGTGTTTTTTTGTAATAATCAAAAGTTATAAAACTAATATTCACAACAAACGCCACGTCATGTCTTCGTGGTTTTTCGCGGTCAAGTATGTCCTGAACTGCCTAGTAAATCGACGCTTAAGAATCAATACTGTCTAAGTAACAGATAATTTAAAATTTAGACAATTATAGCATTCTATTCGTTACTTTTTTCTGCACCTAACTGCATTAAAAGGTAAAAACCGTCAAAAATGTCTAAGAAAGTATTGATTCTTAAGCGTCGAAATAGTTAATCCGTATGGTTCATTGACACTTTCAACGTCTATTGGTGAGTTTGAGTGGCAATCCTCCCCGGACGGCTTGTACGACGTTCGAGCGGGAATCGACCGGCGGCACACGCTGGGTCCCGGGCGCCGGCGACACGCTGCACTGCTGCAGCACCGCTGCTAGTCCCGCCAGTGACTGCATCTCGCCTAGACGGGATCCTATAACACATTAGAGCCAATACAAAAAGTAGACCTACACAGAAAGCACTTATACAAACTCAATATCATTATTATCAAGGTCTCCATTAAAGGTGCACCAACGATCTGGCCAAGAAATCAGGTTGCACGCGGGCTGCATTTCTATAACTGATGGTTATAGAAATCCTTGGAATACGAGTAAAAACTTGGAATATCTTAGTTAATAGTTTACATAACATACCTATACACGCTCTGGGCCCATCTCCGAAAGGCAAGTATACGTATTTTTGTCGCTTCTGCACTTCTTCGGGAGTGAATCGCTCCGGCCGGAATTCCCGCGGGTTATCGAAATACTTCTCGTCATTTTGCAGCGCCTCCAATGGGATCACAATTTTTACCCCAGGATCAATAGTCAAACCTAGTTGAGGGAATGTATAAGACCGAGCGCACACACGGTTTAGTACGCCCAGCGATGGAAACATCCTCATTGCCTCCTTGAAAGCCATACCAAGCAACGTCATCTCCGCTACCGCGTCGTAGCACAGCTTATTGTCATATTTTTGTAACACTTCTTCGATCTCCGACTGGATCTTGGTTTGTGTTTCGGTATTGAATGCCAGTTGGTGCAATAAAAAACTTGTAGCAGACGACGAAGTTTCAAAACCTGCACCAAAGAATACAAACACTTGGGCAGCCATCATTTTGATATCCATTTCCATGTCCACAATTACGGGGGACCCGTCAGCGTTCCGGTGCTCAACTGATTCTCCTACGATTTTTCCCTTGCTTTCCAATTCTAGGAGTAGATCTATGAAATCATTACGACCAGAAGGCTTATATTGTCTATCTTTTCTGACGGTTTTCACCAAATCAAAAATGGCATCACGAACTTTCGGATTGGCAACATAAAGGAACGATCTTAGCGGTGGTAAAAGTTGCCACAGCATGAGCTTAATTAAGATTGGAAGTGGGGTAGCGAACATCATCCTGCCGATGTTTCTGAAGGCGGAGTCTTCATTTCCGAGGGAGTCGGTATCGACGCCAAAGCCGCAGGCGCCGATGAATTCTGTGGTGAAGCGCGCCATCAGCTCGCGAACTTCGCAGGTATCAGACCGGGCCGCGGCATCGCGCGCCACTCCCTGAAGGCGCTCCGCACACCTTACCACCAGCGGGAACATCGCCTTCAGCTTAGCGGTCGTGAACGCGGGCGTTATTCGCTGTCGCTGAAGCTTCCATAGATCTCCTTCCGCTTGGAACAAGTTCGCTATCAACGGCTCTACCTTTGGGTTTCTTCCTAGTCCCCGAGGATAGAAATGAGCGAAATCATTGTTCAACACATCTCTGATGATATCTGGATCTCTTATGTATAGCTCCGGAGTGGAGCCCCTGTAGAAGCCGACTACTTTTTCGGTTGGGAACCGGTTGTAGAGGTCATTGGCTACCTCTGTGAAGCTTTGCCGTCCAATGAAGCCCTTGTAGTTGTTCCCGAACAGAAACGCCGGGGGGTCGTGCTTGACATTTCTCTTGGCCCAATAGTCATGATTGCGGGTACCGAAATAGTAGATGGCTACAACCAGTACCGCTATCAATACAACGATCATCTTCACTATTCGGTTCCACTTTGATAACTGAGGAAATAGATAAGTTCTAGACATTCTTATAATAAATAACATAAGATTAAGTACTTAAGTCTTCTAGGATAACGGCATAATGCCTTGATAAACGCTTGATATGAAAAAATAACACTATAAAAGTACGAAAGTAAATAGTAAAGATAAAAGTCATAATAAAAAATAATCGATTACATAACGCAATGAAAGATGTTTTTTATTTCATGCGTGATGCATACTTTGCCATGTCATTCTTCATATCATCGTCATCTTCCTCGCGTTATCCAGGCATTTTTGCCACGGCTCATTGAAGCCTGGGATCCGCTTGGCAACTAATCCCGATAATTGTCGTAGGCTCGTAGGCACTAGCTTTATTTTTACGAAAGCGACTGCCATCTGACTGTGGACATTGGTTACCCAGATGGTAAACTATGCCTTAGGTATTGGGGTCCGATTTCCTTACGATGTTTTCCTACCCCAGGTACCCCCCTGCATATAAATTTGTATGCAAAGGTGCTAAGCTAATAGTATTGCTGACTGTACACAAAATGTACAGTAGCCATCAGATATATAGGAGCGGCCAAGCTATTCACAATATCTGAACAAGCACTCTAACGCCTTGACAATAGAGGCGTGCTCAGATATTTGTGAGCGCCTTGGCCGCTCCGATATATCTGATGGCGACTGTACAAACGGAGTAGGTAGAGGCGTGTCATCGTAACGAGGCCATTTGTTTGCCGCGTAAGAACAAGGTGGTAAGTAATTGAGCAAACAACATCCATAGGTACCAACTTATACCTTTACATTGCTATAGCAGGGATTTCTACTTGAGAGACATAGGTATTTTCAACACGTGGGTTAACAGAACAAATAATGCTATAGTAAATCAGCTATACATTCGTAGATCGCAACTCGTTTGGCTGGAGGTCGGTCGGAGACACATCGGTGCCTAATTCTGACGATGTTACATTGTCAAACATAATATTTACGTTCATCGCCAACTGTGCGTATCTCTAAAATGTGGAATGAACTGTCTTCTGAGGTATTTTCGGACTGACAAACCCTTCAAGCCTCCAAGAAGCAGGCTGGCTACGCACGTGCAACCTCTCTGATCGCGAATCGTCTATCCGTTTGTCTCCTATATCAAAATAAAAGAAGTCCGCCAGACACATTCATCTGACTTATCTAACCTATCCCAGTGACAGTTCTATCTCGGAACGTGACAGCCCTAGCAAAGATAACAAACATGAGCAACAATAATCAAAATCGTCCCAGCGAGATAAACCCGTCAACAGATATTGCATAGGTACACGTGTAATGTAAAATGTGGTCAATATCACGATTTGCTGATGTGTATGCAGTGAAAATTAATTTACAGTTTAAAAAATTGTCATAGTTTACGTCATCATCACATGCCTTTCCGTCTATTGTAGACGATTTAAGGTGGTGGTACTACTGGTGCTCGACGCGGTCCCAGTACATCATCTTGAAACTTAAGTCATTGTCGATAGAGGTGACAGCAGCGTGTCATCTATTGGGTATTAGCATGTCGAGCTCTAGCACCAACACCTTATGCATTGCTGTTTAGACAACGGGTTTGGTGACTGTGGAGGCCGATGCGTGAGCGTCACGACCTCCCACATTTTTGGCAGAGAAAGCTCATGCCACCTGAGGTTCCAGTCCCGGTTTGCTTTCTGCGACACCTTCTGCTATTTCGCGCTTCTGATAAAAGTGTATTTTTTGTCATTTGCGTTTTGCACATAATTGGAAAAGTATAAACCTCTCTAGCAGTCTCTGGTAAGTAGTACAGCTAGTTGATGTCTGTGCAGTTTTCTCACCTTAGGAAATATATGCACTGATTATGGTATACCAAGAAACATTTTCCGATAATTGAGTTAAGCCGATTTCTGAGTGGATAGACTAACTAATCCCTAATCAGACCGTCTTCAATATTAACGCATTATTCCCATTAATCATCTTAACTACTTAGCGTCTATACCCGAGTAAATTTATATACATCAGCCGGCCTAGCCAAGGTAACAATCGCTTGCGCTGTGACAACGAAACGCTTTGTGTCTCTTCACAGATTAGTGCAACAGTGACAATTGAGTTTCATTCGCTATGGAGCGTAAGCGATTGGCATGTTGGCTACGCGGCCTGGTAGTTAACCGAGCGTCAGCGAAGGTCTCCGTTTTGGCTTGTGTAAAAATGGTTTAGTAGGAGATGTTTTCCTCTACAGGTCGAAATTCTCAACCGATTCTTGTGAAATGTTGCGAGCAGGTTCGATGATTAAATGTAGTTATTTTTTGGTCAATAATTTTTTGGATTTTTCAAAATGGCGGAGCAATATATTTATCCAGTTTTAAGTTATGCTCGTGAGATCTACAGCTCGCAGAGCCACTAAGTTATTTTGCATATACATAGTAATTTCAGTTTGAGTTGCAAAACTCGAAACTTTCTCACCTGTTCTATTGGTTCAGACGCAAACTCAAAAACAAACAGGTTTCAGGATATTGTTCGAATTAAGCGCTTAATCCGACAAATCCTGTAAGTCGACTTGATTAAACCCTTCCTTGTAGGAAAGCCTTTAAAGCGATTAGTTTATAGGTTTTCAGGCACCGTGATACTTTAATGTTACTGGGTCATTTAGTATAAGGCACTTTAGCGAAGAAGATATGATACAGATAATCGAAGACCGTGTAAGGATTGGTGAATCATGTGGATTTCATAATATTGATATTGATATTGATATTTATTGAAATCAAATTTTACAGCATTACAGCTAACACCAATGCACTGTAAAATCAAGTAGTAAAATTAAGTACCTAAGTAATAATAAAGCAATTAATAAGCTACTAAGATATTACATGTTTGATTCGCAAAAACGTAAAAAATCTTTAAAAAGTTTATGACTTTCGTCGGCAAACAAGTCGGAGTTAGGTGCAAAAGATAAGAAATTATTAAGGAGTGTCCGGGAACGGACAATTGGAGAGTACTGGTGTGCAGTCGTATGAATGGTTCCATTATCTAGGAGGTGATGGCTACGACAACGTAGGTAGTTGTCGGGAACAAAAAAGGTAGTCGTTTTCGTCACCAAGTCTAGGCAGTCAGATTCTCCCCTTAATATTTTAGATGTAGTAGACATTAGATTGACATTACGCCTTATCTCGAGGGAGTTAAAGCGTAGCATGCCCAGCAAAAATTTGGTTGGGTATAAAAAGGGGTAATACCCGTAAGTTTTTTTATATAAGAAACGGAGAAAAGCTTTCTGTACCTTTTCTAAAAGCAAGGTGTAGGATTTTTCATGCGGGTTCCAGATTAAAGAGCCAGATTCAATTTTACTTCTAACTAAAGCAATGTATAATAGCTGAACTACTTTGGGATCATTAAAGTTTTTTGAATTACGGATGATAAAGCCGAGTTTTTTATAACAATCTTTAGCGAGAGATGTTATATGCTCGTTGAAAGTAAGTTTAGAGTCAAACATTATGCCAAGATCTTTAACTGTGTTAACCCGGGTGAGTGGTATATGGTCTAGCAAATAATCATTATGAAATGGAGAGTGAGCACGGCTAAAAGTCATGACACTGCACTTAGATAGATTAAAGAGTAATTTGTTTTTCTTACTCCAACAGACCAGTGCATCAATATCTTGCTGAAGTAGGTCACAGTCCGTGGAGTTATTTATACAACGAATGAGCTTCAGGTCGTCGGCGTAGAGTAATGTGCGAGAGTGGTGAACTACATCTTCGAGATCGTTTATCATTAAAATAAAAAACAAAGGACCAAGAATCGAGCCTTGGCTTACTCCAGAACGGGTATGATATGGAGGTGAATCGTAACATCCGTGACGAATAAACTGTTGTCGATCTTTAAAATAGTCAGCAATGAGCTTAAGTAGTTGCGGAGTGAAGCCAAACGCGGTGAGTTTCTCCAAAAGGATGTCGTTGTCGACACGATCAAATGCTTTTTGAAAATCAAAATATATTATATCTATCTGTAAACCTAAATCAAGGTGATGGGAAATAAAATCTGTTAGTGATAATAAATTTGTGTTAATCGAACGTTTAGGGCGAAATCCATGTTGACTACAATATTATATACTAAGATAATACACATTTAGCAAAGCTGGGGTTGCTGTGTGATTTCAGCGTACTTAAACTTCTTGTTACGAAACAAAAAATACGTTGACAACGTTTTTTCTAATTATTTTATTAAGTACTTACATAACTAGTACAAAATAGGTTAAAAATGAAAACTCCACTCTTCACTTTGATACACAAACGTTTGCGTTTGTATATCAACGTGAAAGGAGGCTATTTTGAAGACAATTAATATTTGTTGCATAAAAAGAGTGTAGTTTTAATTTTTGACTTACTTTATACTAGTTATGTAAGTACTTAATAAAATAATCAGAAAAGACGTTGTCAACGTATTTTTGAGCCAACCTGTATATCTACCTACTTAGATTTGAGATTTATTAAAACGCAACGCCAACAAACTATACCTCACCGTTTGGCGAAACATTAAACCAAGGTAAAATGTAATTTTCATTACATTTTCACATACAATGTACATTTCATTTTAAACTGGCGGCCTAGCCAAGGTCACAATCGCTTGCGCTTTGCCATGGAATCATCATCATCATGCGCATTGTCATGGTTTATGGAGAGTTGATAAACTGTCACGGTCGCCATGTACGGATGGAATTAGGAAGGATGTAAATCAAACAAATGTTACGCTCGACCTCAATTATAAGCACGATTATATAGTGTACATAAAGTTGATGACTTACCATTACAGCTTTGTGTCTCTCTATCGCTCTTCAATATTAAGCCCCCCATTCACACTCCTACCTCATAGTCCGCTTCGCAGGACTACCGCTTAGGTTATAGCTCACACACCCTCCTACATTGTAGTACTCCTTGCAGGACTATGGCCAAGAAATAGCTCACACACGGTACTGTTTTGCCGTCCATCATCACTATCATCAGTATTGCTTCGTTTCTCACAAGTGGCGGTCTACTTACTCTTGAAAATGTTACGTGCAATAAAAAAAAACAGAAAATAGCTCTTCTGCTATGTATTTTCTTGTTATTGGATAAAAATAAAAAAGAGTGTGGGAAAAGAAACTGCTAAAAATTCGCCAGAGAGTGTCATATTGGTAATAATTGTTCCAATGCCTATTCCTCCATTGTTTGTTGGAGTGATTGGGTGATTTTTGGTCCCACAAACAGCGATTTTCTTTATAAATTTCAAAAAAATGGCGCGCACTGTTGTCATACGTCAAACACGGCAGTCCGCAACGTAGGACGACAACCCACACACAATCCTGCGCGGCGGACTACAACGGTGGGCGGGGCTTGTAGGATTTGTAGGACCCAAGAGGCATCCTACTTGGGTGTTGTAGGTCGGCACGTAGTCCGCGAGTTCCGCGACCCCCATACACAATCCTACCCAATGAGGCGGACTGCGAGGTGGACTACAAGGTAGGAGTGTGAATAGGGGGCTTTAGTGTTACAGTGACAGATGTGTTTCGTTCGCTACGGAGCGATAGCGATTGGTATGGCTAGAGATGGGTAGTGAGTAAATACTCACGGGTAAATACCGAGTAAATACTCAGTATTTACTCAATATACCCGTATTTACTCGTTTATACCCAAATTGGTGGGTATAAACTATTTAGAGTGCTGAAAGGGGCATATAAATTTGAAATATAGGTGTATTTTGTAAGCCGCTACTGGATTAAGTACTCAAAATTGTAAGAAATGTATTTTTAAGTGGGGCACTCCATACATGTAACTAATTGTCACAAAAAAAAAATTCAGAAACCACCAACGTGTTGCACATCATTAAATGGGTCTTTAAAAATAACTGGAATGTATCTAAGAACATTTTTGGATAAATTGAATATTTTGGGAAAAAAACCGTTTCGAAAGGCCAAAATAATGTTTATCTCTCTATAACTTTAGAACTAAAGTTCAGAAAAAATATGAAAACATATCGGGAGATTAGCCGTATAATAGAGTACAAAAAACAATATTTTGAACATCATCGGTTGAGCCATTTTTGAGTTTTCATTAAAAAACCCTTAATAAAAGGTCGTAAGTGCCGCGTAAACACACACTTTTTGCGCGACATGCAGTTATCTAGAACATCAATAGAATTTAAGTACCATATTTTTAATGTAAATACCTTCTTATTTAAAACAAAATTGTTAACTTTGCATTATCACAATTTGCCTCTCACAAATAATTACCTTTTTTTTCTAAATTAATCGTCCTATATGCTTTTTATTTTATAGATATTGTTAATACACGTTAGCACTCTTCAATAAAAGACAATTTTGTTCTTAAATGTCACTTTTTGAATATTTTATAAGCAATCGTTTTTACCCACCTAAATGAGTAAATACGGGTATTTATCGGGTGCTTTGAGTAAATATCGAGTAAATACTCAGTATTTACTCACCCCTACCCATCTCTAGGTATGGCATGTTGTCTACGAGGCACTTTTCGGAGGCAACTAGAAACGCAAAGATGATAGACAGTAGCTAAAGCACTTGACTCACACCTACGTAAAAAGGAATGTAAGGATATCTGCTAAACAAGAATATATTTAATTTAATACGCTTTCACTATTTTATGAGCCACATAAACAATGAGTGTTCCGTATCCAATTCCATTCGCGTTTAATGTAAACACGGTTTACCGTCATCGTAAACATTATTGTTTACAACTCGACAGGCAAATTCGAACGTAGGTACACTGATATCAGAATGAGATCTAACTGGTGTCATTCAGTTATCGTCATTTCGTACGTACTTGTATTCTACCCTATTTTCAAATTATAAAAAAAAAAACAGAATGAGCAACAACAAAAAGATGGCGCTAGTGCAGAATGGAGGTAGATGGGTTAGGTAGGGCACCGTCATTGAGACCGAAGAAATGTTGGATGGGTTTGAATTTGTGCCGTGTCCCACGGATAGACTTGGTGGTGGCTCGGATTATCCAAATTATAATTTTGGATCTAAGCCAGCCCATTACGGGATCTACACTACGGGATCTGTCCCAACGGTCAGCGATGGCTTCACCGAGATATTTGATGAAGCGAAGACTCCATCGTACTTGTATTAGCTTGGGCGAGACGCACGATAGCTAAATAACATGATTCAGATATCATTCTGATGTCAGTGTACATTCGAATTGGCCTGTCTTTTACTACTCGCAACTTGCACGCGTGTTTTTGACAACGATACAGCGTGTTTAATTAAAGTTATGACCTTTCCCGACAGATAGCGATGTGAATAATCCCCCTTTTGTGCGGTCTGCGCACGTTCTTTTAGCATTGAGTCATTATCAGCTTAAAGCGATGTCCTATATAAGTAAATACTTTCAGCGTTAATCGCTTAGAGAGTGTTTTTTTTAATCTATGTAGGCAAAAGTACCTACCATTGTCCAACAATGATATTGAATTGCACCAATATAAGTATGCACGGCGACTACTGCGAGTTTATAATAATGTATCTTCTTCCTCGCGTTATCCCGGCATTTCGCCTCGGCTCATGAGAGCTTGGGGTCCGCTTGACAACTAATCCCATGATTTGACGTAGGCACTAGTTTTTACGAAAGCGACTGCCATCTGACCTTTCAACCCAGAGGGTAAACTAGGCCTTATTGGGATTAGTCCGGTTTCCTCACGATGTTTTCCTTCACCGAAAAGCAACTGGTAAATATCAAATGATATTTCGTACATAAGTTCCGAAAAACTCATTGGTACGAGCCGGGGTTTGAACCCGCGACCTCCGGATTGCAAGTCGCACGCTCTCACCGCTAGGCCATCAGCGCTACATAATAATGTATAAATTATTAAATTATGTATAAATATGAACAAATGACGTCATGGTGAAGTCGGTGAGGTTATACTCTTTATATACGATTCATATAATAATAATTCTTATTGTCTACGTTTCTCTTTTAATTTTCTGATGCTTTATTTCATGCATGGTGTGAAATAATTTATTTTAAATACTGCCAACATCCCTATTCAGGTCTGGCGATACCCAATCTAAACCAAGCCATCAAACACTGTCTTCTCTTTCAAAATGAGTCCAGTAATCCGTCCACGTAATGCACACTTTGCAGAATACGTGTTTCGAATGCATCGTGGTATCATCATCCTTCTAGCGTTGTTTCACCATTATACCACGAATAGCTTGAGGATTAGGTGATTATATATCATTATATATGAAGATCTTTGCAAAAGCAACTGCTATCTGACCTTCCGACATTGAGGGTAAACTAGGCTCTGGCCACACTAACTTTAAAGACACTTGGCAGTAGGCAACAATGGATTGTAAAACACCTATTCCCTTCTGTGTCCGGCGGGCGCGAATGGGAATACCGCTCCGCTACTGTCCAAGCTGAAATTAAGCCACAGTCCAGCTAGAACGAAGGCCGCAGACACATAGGTATAGGTATGTAATATCGTATACTGTATTGCTCAAACTGCAACTTGCACTTCAAGACGTACACCAGACTCGCAGCATTTGACACCGTTGTAAGACTTCGGCCGAGCGAACGACCGACTAATCGCATTTAGAGGCCGGTGTAACACGCGGGTTATACCCCAAGTAACACGACGTAGCTGAATATTGTTTGAATAATAGAGCATGCCGTACTTAATGCTGAATAAGGTAGCTGTATAACAGCTGAATAAGCGTTATACAGACGTTATACAGAAGGTTTGGGCGCAAAGTGGGCAGTGCCCACGCCGCTTATTTCTGAATAACAGTAATGTAATAGCTATATAAGTGTATGCCCACACATTGAATCGCTGAATAACACTTGTATAGAGGCTGTCAAAAGCTTATATACCGCTTTTAAACCAAAGTTATCCAGCTTTGTACACAATGAATCAGTTATTCACACGTTATGAAGCTTTTGGTTCCAAAGTGCATTTTTACAGAAAATATATTCAGATATTTGTGTTAAATCAATGATTTGTCTTCCATTTTAATTTGTGAACTCGTGTCAAAGTGTAGTTTCTGCAGTGGAAACTTACAAAATAAGGAGGACATCACCCATATATTTATTTGATGTTTACATAACTTCAATTTCATTGCGCATGCGACTTTACTGTTAATATATATATGCATTTTATTTAAAATTTTAAAGCGCCGCGTAAATAATGCACCGTTTCAAAAGTAAATATAGAAAATTTACTACTCCACATTTAAATTTGTAATTTTTCTGCGGTGTTTAGATGTTTTAGTGATAGAAAATGTACTTTAACAAGTTATGCTACGATAAAACTAGTTTTATAAATGAATAAAATGGGTTTTTCAGTTCATTTTCAATTCCTATATAATTGTAGAGGTTAGAAAGTGAGCAACCGTAATGGCGTCCGACTGTGCTGAATATAAGCTGCTGCCACAGCTATTATTGTGCTAATTTCTGAATAAGAATTCACATTATTCGCGTTACTAAGCAACATGTTAGATAATAATGGTCTTAACACAACAAGTTTTGAATAACATCAGTATAATAGTAATTGTTTTCTCAATCTTAAAGCCTATTAGGGTTCTATACACAAATAGTAAAAACCACATAGATCCTCACTACTTTGATGATAAAACATTATAGGTATGTAACACGGGCGCGCACGGCGGCGGCGGGCGGGGGGGCGGGGAAGCGCTGGTGGCCTAGCGGTGAGAGCGTGCGACTTGCAATCTGGAGGTCGCGGGTTCAAATCCCGGCTCGTACCAATGAGTTTTTCGGAACTTATGTACGAAATATCATTTGATATTTACCAGTCGCTTTTCGGTGAAGGAAAACATCGTGAGGAAACCGGACTAGTCCCAATAAGGCCTAGTTTACCCTCTGGGTTGGAAGGTCAGATGGCAGTCGCTTTCGTAAAAACTAGTTGCCTACGTCAAATCATGGGATTAGTTGACAAGCGGACCCCAGGCTCTCATGAGCCGTGGCGAAATGCCGGGATAACGCGAGGAAGAAGAAGAGGTATGTAACACGGGCAATATTCAATCCTACTTCCCACTAATATTATAAACGCGATATAATATATAAGTTATATGATAAATCTGGGGGCACGGCAGTTTACACAGTTATTTTTTCCGTTATCAGTTCCGACAAATATGTAATGTAGTAGGTAAAGGTAACGCAAAGATATACGACGTGAGTACGAAGATGTATATAGTATGAGTGGGATGGTTACGAGTATGGTATGAATATGAATATGGTATAGGTGCGAAGGTGAGGGTATATCATTCATTCATTCATATTAGTAGCGGGTATCACGGGTATGAGTACAATTAAGTATAGTTTGATATGGGCAATATTGTTTAGGTATGAGTACGAGTACAGTGTAGGATGGGTATGAGTAGACCCACTTGAAAACTAAAAACAGTCTGTTCAAAATCGACAGGAGAATCGATTTCGATATGAGGGTGATTATTTTATTTTTCTCATACCCAGTCCAGTCTACAACTTTTTAATGCAACAATATGAATAACTAGCATTTAACACGTTGTTTGCCAACTAACAGCAACCTTAAATGGCCATTGGTAAACTTTATCTCGTTGCAGTAAGGTATGAAAATGGTCAGTTAACAGTGTTTACGATGGTAACTAGCAATTGTTTTACGTCATTAAAAGTAGAGATGCAACGGATAGTTGTTTGGCCGGATTCCGGATATCCGGCCTGGACACTGGCCGAATATCCGGTATCCGGCCGCCGGATATTCGGCCGGCGGAACTATACCTACATTTCGGTTTTTCAGGTGCGCATTCTGCAGGTTTGACCTGTTTCCTAGTAAACGTTCGCGCGGACTCATTTCTAGGTTCGAAATGAGTGCGCGTGCAAGTCAGTGGAATGATTAAATTGTTTTAAAATAATAAACAAGTACGATTATGACCATGTCTGTTTCTTAAATCCAATTTGTTTACTCCGAAATCATGCAATGTTACTATCCGGTATCCGGCCGAATAGAAGGTCACTATCCGGTATCCGGCCGGATAGTAAAATAGTGGCCGGATAGGCCGGATAGTAACCGGATATCCGGTGCATCTCTAATTAAAAGGACTATGCATCTTGTGTAAAATAACCAATCGAAGAGAATTGTTAAGAAAACTAAACCTCGATTTTTTAAATAATGGTTGGATTAAAGAATATGCGTATTTATTCTTGATGCGTTCAAAATAAAATAAAAACACGCTCAAGCTCAAAGCAATCAGACTCAAGTAGCACTGTTGACTGTGTATAAAGCTACGGAACCCTCTCCACTGCGCACTTGTTGATACTAAGCAGTAGTTTGAATAGCGCTTCTCATTGCGTTCATTTTGCAGCTTTTAGCAAGAAAATATAGTATATGTGTACTAAAATCGCTATAACTTAACTATAAGTGTTGTTTTAGTATTTATTATTCAGACGTTATGTCAATAAAAGCCATAATTAACCCATATATGCAGCTACTGAATAACAAATAATATGTGGATGTTATTACAGCTTCCAGTAATAGCGTCCACCTTTATTCAAAAACTAGCGTTAAAACAGAAACTGCAACCGCTTTTATACAGTTGAAAGTCTTCACCGACGCTTCTTTTCAGCATTTAGTAGCCACTATCACAAATTTCTTAATATTGTCTGCTTAAAATCATACAACACAGAATATATACAGCTAATTGCTGCTAATGCTGCTATTATGCAGCTTTTAGTAACCACAAATGCTTTAAGCTGAATAATGTCTAAGTAACTGTGTAAGAAATAGGTATTATTCAGCTTTAATATGCAAAACCGATACTATGCAAAATTTATTCAGCATTTATTGGTATAAAGGCCCCACTAGGCCCACATATTTTCTTATTCCGAATTTAGTAATTTCCACCGCATATACACAAAATTTATGCAACCTTAATTTGAATAAGATGATAATTTTACTCTATTATCCTGCTTGTGTGTTACTTGGGACCCGTCTCTATCAAATGTTGCGGTGTCTTTTATTTAATACTCTAACACACAAGGGCGTGCAAGTCGGCCTGATGTCCTACGGACACTCATGCGGCGTCGTTTGCACTGTATGTACCAGTAGCTATGTCAACTGGATCCATGATAACATCCTCAAGAACGTCTCGATTACCTTTTATATAAGAGTAATACGAAACATTTAATCTAACTAGATTGAAACCATGTTCGATTGAACAAACTATTCATTATTGTAATCCAATTTTAATCATGTAATCAATTACATATATTCAAATTTAATATTTTTAATTAGGTAAATTTTTCAATGCATAATATAGCAAGGTCACGGGAGTACGCTGGATGCTAGTGGCGCAAGACTGGCCATTGTGGCACTTTTTGGGGAAGGCCTATGTCCAGCAGTGGACGTCCTCTGACTGATACGATGATGATGAATGGCAATGTTATCGTAGAGAAATTTCGACAGTAGATATCTGTCAATTTTGTGTGTTCTCTTTTAATTTCGAATAAACTAGCTGAATCCTGCACAGTCCCTTATTTTCACCCATTTATTTTTTTATGACAAATTATATAAGTACCTACATTTATTTTTAAAAGACATATCTAAAAATTTACCTTAATTTCCAATATATGCCACGAAAAATCCGCCATTTTATTTACGCCTACTGAGTAAGCTCACTGTCTTTGTGTAACATGATACATCAATAGAAATGCGAAAAATACCTTTAAATATATCCTTATAAATACCTTCAACGGCTTCAACATGTAAGCAGGAAAATTGTCTCAGAATATTGTGTGCGAGTTTTTTGAGTTAAACCAATAAGGATCACACAGATTTTCAGATTTAGCTCGCAATCTCTGAAGCCCTTTTATTGATATCCATATAATATAATTTTAAAAATGTACAGCCTATACCAGAAGATAATGAAGTACAATGTTTAAATGCTGATAAATCGAGCGCAGATTTTTATTACTTCATTCGTTAGGGTGCCAATGTCAGTGCGTCTCACTCTCTCATTAAAGCAAAATATGAGATGCAATACACATAGGACAAAGAAATTGGATAGGTGGAATACTCCACCCTTAGACACCTTGCGCGTTGAACGGTCCGCCATCTAGAGGCCTAAATTGAAAACTTAAATTTTACATTCACACTTCGCACCAACATACAGGCGGTTCCTTGTGCTGCCCCCTATCCTCGTGTCCTTGTATTAAATTACTAAAATCACTAATAGTAGGTATATAAAGGGGCCGATTGATTAACAGTCCGCCGGACGGTATCGGCCTGTCAGTTAGAACAAAATTTTGACAGTTCCGAACAACTGAGGCCGATACCGTCCGGCGGACTGTTAATCAGCGGGCCCCTTAAGATTGTATGTATGTACATGTACATATATATTTAGTGTTTAGGTACGACGTATCCTCATCTAATTAACCGAGGAGATGGCATTTTACTCTAGAGATTTCGGATCGGATAATGTGAATCCGTTCTTGGAAACATATTAACCTCTAGCCGCCCATACGTCAAACCTTGCCAAGCAAAATGAAATTTTATTTTGTCAACACAAAGTTCAAATGGAACAGGAGACCTTTTTATAGGTCTCTGGGCGGCTAGAGGTTAACTACATATGTGGGAATTTTCACCACATTCGGACATTATCATAGTAATAAACATACATCGGCGTTTTTGGTGCAGGAATGTTTGACACTAGCCAAAAAATAGGTAAAAATTGTAAAAACCAACACTAATTTAAGAGCCCATCAACGTGCACACTAGCGCCAATGCTAAATAATCGTGATTATTTAAATTTAACGACGGGTAAGTATTTAAAAAAGAGAGCCGCTACGGACTGTATTTTGTATTTAAGTACCTTTTGAATCCATCAAACTAGTTTTTATGTCAATCAGGTAGTAAATTGTGTTGCCTTGCAATTTACCTTGATTAAAATAATAATGATATAAAACGAATTAATTATTCTCGTTCTTTCTCATACTAACAAACCCTAGAATATTAAAATTGTTATATTATTGGATATTCGGTTTATTTATGAAAAAAATAACATTAACGGAATTATTAATACGGGATTCGTGGTGATAATCTAGATAATGAGTGCAACGTTAATACTAATTAATCAAATTATTTCATCGGTACATTAGGTATTTAACCAATTAGGTATTTATTCTGCAGGGTATAAATATGCCCTGTCAATAATTTCATATTACATATTATTCGTGTGTCGCCATGACTCGCTTACTGATATTATTATGTGTGACTGTTAGTATATTATGTCCAGTAGCATCGGGGTCAGGTAAGTAAATATTATTTTCACCACACCAGCTCCGAAAGGCTTACTTTGCACTTCGAAAACGAATAGCAAAGTTGCATTTTATCCACATGTGAGGCAAAGTAATCAAATGCAAATTTTGAGTTGTTTTCTTATGTTTGCTGGTAGAATTGACTTTTAAATGATGATTTTGGATGATAAATATTTAATAACATTCATTTGGATTTGATTTGGTTTGATTTTGTTTGATATTTTACACTTAATATTTGGTTCGTGTTGGTGAGGTGAAAAAATTTGTGTTTCACTCGGGGGCAAATTATGTTTAACTCTCGTGCTTTGAAACCCTCGCAACGCTCAAGATTCCATTTTTCGAACCACTCGCTACGCTCGTGGTTCAATTTTGGAATCTTTCGCTTGCTCGGGTATCAATATTAGCACGAGCGGTTAAACAACAACTTTGCCCCCTTGTAAAACAAATAACTATTTCTAATCTACATAACGTAAATAAACTGTGATGTGACATTGATGTCTTTCTTTTTAACGAGGTGATTGTTAGCTATGTACCTATTTACTACGGACTGCGGAACTTTTTCGCCAGATGATTCATCCATGCTAGCATGGAACCGGTTCATACCGCAGGGGCGATTATTCCATTTAATTTTAATATTTCATTTAAATGTTATTTAATATTGTTTTAAATATATGAGTGAGTACTTTTTTTCTATTTATTATTTAACAGGACCTTTATACTATTGTACCTTACCAAATACTACAGGGGGCCGATTTTTGAATTTCATTCACTCGATTTCGTCACTCGAAAATCGGTGGAAAACGGCGTAATGGTAACATTCCATTTCTAACCGCAGCTGCACTACCGGTACTGAACGCGTCGCTGTCATTGTCAATTTCCATAGTAAAATTGACAGTAATGCAGCTGCGGTTAGAAATGGAATGTTACCCTAATGCTAATTATTGAAATACGAGCGATCGAAATTTGAAATCTAGTGGTATTGACCACTCGATTTCAATTCTATTAGTAGAATTTAAACGCCTAGTAGTGGAGATATTATATAACAAAATACACGAAATCGAGTGATCGAATTTCAACAATCGGCCCCCTGATATTTAAATTATAAAACTAACTTCTCATTTACTTTCAGCCTTACGTACATTAGATGCTCACTTGGGTATATACGGTGGGCATGCTATCTCCATTGAAGATGCGCCTTACATGGCAGCATTGTATGGCGACTATTACGGTTTCCGGTATTTTTGCGGTGGATCCATCATCCATGAAAGATTTATTCTGACCGCAGCTCATTGTATAAGGTTAGATTATTTCTAAAAAAAATATAATGGCAATAAAAGAAGGGAAGCGTAATATATTATTATTTATTTATTTATACAAGGAATTCCAACAGCTATGAAAGATACATTAAACTTTTTTTAGATATCATTACATAGCCAGTTATAGGAACCCGCAAATAGAATAAAATTATTTCAATCTTATACTTGTTTTAGGTCTTTGATACAAATATTAGGTAATGCAATTTACCGAATGCTTTATACAGATGAATATACACATGTTAGTACCTACGTTTTTATACATAATTAATGCGTGACACACCGAAAACTCTATACAAGGGTTGAAAGGGCCAATACTTTTGAGTAGAAAATAAAATAAAAAGAGTAAGCATAATGAGCCATCGCTCGAATAAAATAATTTACTTTTAACCAATAAAACAAAATATTACAGGAGTATCGAAGACACCTCTTCAATAAAGGTTCTGGTGGGTTCCGACAATTTAGAACAGAAATCTGGAGTCTTTATAGACATGGAAAAGCATGTTTGCTATAAAGCATTCATCCCTTTTGGTAACTTGAATGATATCTGCCTCTTGAAATTGAAGGAGCCTATACGGTTTGGGAACAAGGTGGCTAAAATTTCTCTGCCTGATGAAGAGTTGGAGGTAGAAGAAGGAGCTCAGGTCAATGTAACTGGATGGGGTTCTACAGATGGATATGTAAGTATTATTAAACTTGATTTACGTGTAACAAGTGTAACAACTGAGTAAATCCCAGTAGTTACTTACTACCGACTCTCTTCGGGACTTGTGCACAAATCACACGAAAAAATCACGACAGACGACAGACGTTGGAGGAGGGGTATATTTTTAATTTTATTTTAGTTTTTTTTATGTGCTTTTTCTCTCGTGTCCTTTTTAAGAAAGAAAGAAAGAAAATACATTTATTTACGTCAAACCAACAACTTAAATTACAAATTAATATAGAGACATAGACGTTAAATAGGACCCCCACTCAGCGTAATGCTACGACGGTAAGCCGCAGCGCTGATTTTCGGTGGGGACCTAACTTATCACTAACTTAAAACTAATAAGAAGAAAATCAGATAACAAATGTGTTGAGGCCTACCGCCAAACAAAACAAAAAAAAACATGAGGATATAATAAGAAAAAGTTAAGGGTAAAGAAGAAGTTAAATGTTTAAATGAAAAAGAAAGAAATAAGGGTAAGGGTAGGGTAGGGATGGTATTACTTTTGCCGCTAAATATTTTGGGTGTTATATAATAGTATACGGTATTTATGTTTGAAACTATTGATGGTTTTCAATGTGCGAATAGGTGGAGGTATGTTATTCCAACATTTGGTAGCGGCGTAACGAAAACTACCGCGAAATGCGGTTGAGTGGTGCATTGGGCAGACAAGTAGTAGGACCTTGGAGGACCTGACCTCCGCAGCCCTGGAGCTTTGGAGCCAAGTCAACTTGTCGTAAAGGTACGAGTGTTGCAGAATGGAGTTTTTATCCCAACATTAAAAAGTTTATGTCAATATTGTCAACTGTCTTCTTGGAAAATATATCTTTCGTTTCCTACGTACATTTTCTATTTTAATTCTATTAATTTACTTATTTGGACCCCAAGGCCCAGGTTTAGCCTTTAACATGGTCCTATTGAGTCGGGAACCGTAAGTAAATAAAATTAAATGCGTAGAAGCGGATTCTAAGAAGCACAAAAAAATTTTCATTCGACTCGTCTGGAGTTGCCGATTTGAAGGTGCCGCCATTGTGCGGAGCCATCGCAGCGTTCAACGAGCCGCGAGCAAGCGTTCTATAAACGCACCTGCACCATCCACTGCGCAGCGATCCTGCGCGCGTGGAACGGAATAAACAAGTAACGTTTTGTTTCAAATCTGTTTGACATTTTGTTCTTTTCCAGATATTTTAGTGTTTGTGGTGGAAAAGTGTTTCTATCTTGTAATAAGTTTAAAAGCTTGTCAAGTTAATTGGTTTTTGCCGGTTTTTATGTGCGTCTACGAAGTCGTTTTTGTGTTTTCCACATGCAAAGCATTGTGCGCAATTTAACATGGAAAAGACAGAAGAAGAACGACGTCAATTAGTTGCGCGCAGAGGCACGAAAAAAGGTACTCTAACAAGATTGAAAAACAAAATGGAAGAATCGTATATAAATGATATAGAAATGCTAAAACTGATGTTAGAGAGGGCCCAGACGGCATTCCACGATTATGAAGATCTGTGCGAGAAAATAGGTGATGAGGAGGATCCCATTGCTGTCGAAACGACTTTTTATGAATGCGTCGCAGCAATGCGGCAGCGAATTGCGGATTTATCGGCACCTGTACCCACCCCTGCGGTTTTGCCGGCAGTGACGCCTAAAGTGTCGTCGAAAATAAAGTTACCGAGCATACAAATACCATCATTCAATGGCAAGTATACAGAATACAGACCTTTCATAGAAATGTTTACTGCCCTTGTGCATAACAATGAAGGGTTCGACAATATACAAAAGTTTTTTTACCTGAGAAGCTTCCTAAAAGCTGAGGCATTTGATTTAATCAAAAACTTACCTGTCATCGGTCAAAGTTATTCCGAAGCTCTCAAAATTTTAGCTGATAGGTACGATAATAAATATAAAATCATCAATGAGCACATAAATGCTTTGTTTGAGTTGCCTATGCTAACTAAGTCAAGTCCTAGTGCTTTACGCTCATTGATTTCAATAACAAAACAGCATTTAGCTGCATTAAAAAACCTTGATGAGGCCATTGAAAAATGGGACAGCGTTCTCATTTGCCTATTAAATAAAAAACTAGACCCAGTTACTAACCGAGAGTATCATTTGCATAGGGATTCCTCAAAACAGCCAACCTTTAATGATTTTTTGAAATTTGTAGAAGGTCGGGCCCTTGCCCTAGAGAACAGTGAGGGACGGGGTGATACAGCAAGCTGTGCTGCTGGCAAGGTAGCTCCAGTGAAGATGGCATCATCATCATTTGTCACTACCAAAGCATCCCAAGGCTGTCTGTACTGTGGTAAGGAACACAAATTATATGCATGCCCTAAATTTGCTCTAGCTTCCATATCGGAACGACTAGATTTTGTTAAGGAAACAAAGCTTTGCAAGATTTGTCTTAACATTCACCCAGGAAAGTGCAAGTTTCATTTTAAATGTAAGGAGTGCAAAGAATCCCACAACTCGCTACTTCATGTGAATGAAGAGAAATCCTCATCGGTGTCATTGACTAACATTAATAATCAGACACTGGTGTTGTTGCCAACGGTTAAAGTTAAGGTAGTTTCTAAATGTGGCAAGGAGATCATAGTTAATGCAATGCTTGACTGTGCATCTCAGAATTCCTTTATTACTGCGAAGCTTGCAAAGCAACTAGGTTACCCACTCTTGCCATGTTCTACTACAATAACTGGTGTAACTCTAGAAGATAAATCGGTCAAACATAGTTTGCGCCTGGATATTTGCTCATGTGTTTATCCATATAAAACACAAGTAAATCTGTTAGTGGTAGATAAATTTAGTAACGAAATGTTGCCACAAACAGAAATAGATATTTCAAAAATTGAGATCCCTGAAAATATAACATTAGCCGATGATTCCTTCCATATCCCAAGTGAGATAGATATTTTATTGGCTGCAAATATCTTTTTTCAGTGCCTGTTGTCGCAGCCTGAGGAGCTGCGCGATCCTGATGCCGCACCCAGCTTGGTTCACACACAGTTTGGTTACATAGTAGGAGGTGATGTTCCATCTTCTATTCTTAAACGACCTGCTGTTTCTCTTTTCTGTCAAGAATGTCAAAGTGATGTACGCGATACTATGTCTAATTTTTGGCAAACAGAAAAAGTACCTGAAATATATGCGGAACATACATCTGAACAACAACAGTGCGAAAAATTGTTCACTGAAACTGTCAAACTTGAAGACAATCAATTTACAGTTTCATTGCCATTAAAAATACCTATCTATGATGTCAACAATACATTGGGGGATTCATTTGGGTTAGCTCTCAAGAGATTTTATAATCTCGAGAAGAGATTTCAGAAGGATCAGAATTTGTATGAAGGTTATAAGGATTTCATACATGAATATCTCGATTTAGGTCATGGATCATATGTTGACATTTCCTCATATGATCTTACTAAAGATCCTGTGTACTTTATGGGACATTCAGCTGTTTTAAGGCCGGATGCAGTAAGTACCAAGCTCCGGGTAGTCTTTGATGGATCTATGTTAACGAGTAATAAGATTTCATTGAATAATATTTTAATGAATGGACCAACTGTTCAACAGGAACTGTTCGACATACTGTTTTCATTTAGAGTGCACAAATATTTCATTGCTTGTGATATCAGGCGTATGTTCCGAAATATTTTAGTACAGAAAGATCAGCGATCTTTGCAAAATATTCTCTGGCGAGACACTCCTGTGAACTACAAAGTAACCAACTGTGGTGGTGCGGACCGACTAGCATGTCTGATCCAGAGTATAAATTCACAGATGATAGTAATAATTTACCTGACAACTTACCGGAGATCAAGCATGCTGATGGTTCCAAGCCGGTGTGTATGGCATCATATCAATCGGTTTCTCTTGCAAATGATTTGTTAGATAAGTTTTCTAACATTAATAAGGCAGTTAACGTGCTTGCCTACATACAAAGATTCTGTAAAAATGTAAGGCCGGGTTCACAAAAAATAAAGCTTAATTTTATTACTTTTAGCGAGGCAACCCAGGCATTGCATATGTTTATAAAGAATGAGCAGGAAAGGTTCTTTGATAAAGAGCTGGCCTCTTTGCGGGCAGGTAGACAAGTTTCGTCGTATTTACTATCTGTCAACCCCTTCATTGATGCTAACGGTATTCTCAGAGTAGGTGGACGTTTGCAACACTCCTCCTTACCTTATAGCCATAAACATCAGATAATCTTACCAAAAGAATCTAAGGTCACTTACCTTATTATTGAAAATGAACATTTAAAGCTTTTACACGCCAGTCAGAAAGAAGTACTTAGCAATTTAAGTCAACGCTATTATATAGTTAACGGTTTGAGATTGGTAAAAAAGTTTGTGAATAAATGTCTCACATGTTTTAGACTGAAAGGTGAAACAGCAAAACAGCTGATGATGGGTTCATTGCCCGCTGGTAGAGTCAGCATAGATCGAGTGTTTGCTAAGGTTGGTATAGACTTTGCGGGACCAATCCTGATAAAGCAGTCAAGAGTGAGAAGTGTTGTCACTACTAAAGGTTATATTGCTGTGTATGTGTGCTTTGTCACCAAAGCCATACATTTAGAGTTAGTGTCAGATCTCACCACTGATACATTCTTGGCTAGCTTCAAACGATTTATTGCTAGACGTAATGTTCCAACAGAGGTCTATTGTGATAATGCCGCTACTTTTAAGTCGGCTAGTACTCAGCTGTCTGAGTTATATAAATTGAATAATAATAAATGTCATCAAATTCAAGTTCAAAATGTAACTGCAAAATTGGGAACAACATTCCATTTCATACCGAGTTACTCTCCGGTGTTTGGTGGTCTATGGGAGGCCGCAGTAAAAAGTGTTAAATATCATTTGAAAAGAATGTTGGGCTCACATGTTTTAACATATGAATTGTTGTACACGGCACTTGTTCAAATTGAAAGCATTTTGAACTCGAGGCCTATAACGCCAATGTCATCAGACATTGAGGACCTCTCCTATTTAACGCCAGGGCACTTCTTAACTGGTGCGCCCTTAACTTGCTATCCTGAGCAGGATATCACAAACTTACCTGATAATAGATTGAAGTTTTGGAGGAAATGTACTGCTCTGCAGCAGCATTTTTGGCGATATTGGTCTAAACAATACCTTAATGTCTTACAAAACCGTCCTAAATGGAAGGCCGCCTTGCCTAATATTAAAGTAGGTGCTCTAGTTATCTTGCGTGAAATAGATACTCCGCCTATGTCTTGGCCTATGGCTAGAGTTACTAAGGTTTTTCCAGGTCAGGATGGAAAGATAAGAGCCTTAGAAGTAAAAAAGGCTAATGGTAAAGTTCACTTCTATTACTAAAGTGTGTATACTACCTTTAGATGAATAGGTAGTGTTTCAAAATGTTATTATATGGTATTTTAATATTTTAGTTAAGTATTATGGCTAATATCCTACTGAATTGTATTGATACTTAATTTATAACTGTAAGTAGGTAGTCATGTACTATGTGTTGATGCTGGGTGCATCTAATGTATAAGATGTTTATTTAGTTATATAAAATGTGTCTTATCTTATGTTTGTTACATACTGTTTCATAACTACTTTCATAGCAATCTTGTAAACTTATTAAGTTATTAGTAAGAGTTATATTAATTTCAATTTCACAAACCTTAAAAGATTACAGTCCACTCTAGATATTGAAGTATACAAGGGAGCTAATGTGAAATGTAGTTTAATATTTAATAAGGTATTAATTTGTACCTAGTTATGTTATTTTATGTTGGCGGAATATGTTGCAGAATGGAGTTTTTATCCCAACATTAAAAAGTTTATGTCAATATTGTCAACTGTCTTCTTGGAAAATATATCTTTCGTTTCCTACGTACATTTTGTATTTTAATTCTATTAATTTACTTATTTGGACCCCAAGGCCCAAGTTTAGCCTTTAACAACGAGGGCGTTTCACTATTAACAATACCGAACATAAGGGTGGCTAGGTGTAATTTCTGACGCATTGACATCCGTAAAATTTTATTTAGATTTAAAAATGGCGTAACATGTGCTCGCGGGGGAATATGGAAGCAGAAACGCGCACAGGCGTTTTGCACGCGCTGAATGAGTTTCTGAGTTCGTGCCAATAGTCGCGGCCCGTAAACGGTGTCACAATAGTTCAGCCTGGAGAGGACAAGTGCATCACATAGCCTAATTCTTAGACCAATGTCAACGAAATCGCGAATTTTGTACAATAATTTGAGTCTGTAGAAGCAGTTACGTACAGCACTGTTGATGTGGGTTTCGTAGCGCAGTTCTCCGTCCATGATAAGACCTAAATTCCTAACTTCTTGTACTCGTTCTAAATCTTCATTATTTATTTGGACTTTAAAATTGGAATTTGAAATTTTTTCGATTTGTTTTTTTGATCCAAGAATTAGGTATTTTGATTTTGTTGGGTTTAGGGAGAGTGAATTCTTGCTTGACCATCTAGTGACATGTTCTAGATCATCATTGAGCTTGTTTACCTGTGCAGTAATGTCGTGCATGCTGCATGGTATATACAGCTGCAGGTCGTCGGCATACATATGATAATGACAGTGTTTTATAGCATTAGTAATATCACTACAGTACAGAATAAACAATATAGGACCAAGAATAGAGCCCTGAGGAACCCCTCTTGACACTGGCAGTATTTCTGATGCCATGCTTACTCCATCCGGTCGCTGCAAATAGTCTAATATAAAGTTGGTCAAGCAGATCTTGTCAGTAGAAAAAGGCGGAAAATTTGAAAAATGTAGGCGTGAAGGGATATCGTTTCATACAAAATTTGAATTTCGCGCCGTTTTCTACTGACAAGATTTGCTTGACCATCTATAGTTGTTAAGTTCAGAGTTACTAACCATATTATGGAACCTGTCTTCTGAAATAAAGGTTTTTTTTTTTGACTAGTGGAAATAATAAATTGTTAGTTAGCAGTGTGGATGATGGTAGCAAATAGAAAGCATAGAAAATGTATGGTGGTTTGTTTTTTGTAAACATACGTTAAATAAAGATCTTATACAATAATATATGGTTCACAATGTTTTGCCATTTGGCATACATATGTACATAAAATCAAGAATCTCGGCTATAAAACCCTACAATTATTTAGTAAATTATATTTTAATTGGTAACAAGATATTTGTGAAAGCGATAGCGTTTTTAGGGTTCCGTACCCAAAGGGTAAACACGGTGCCCTATTACTAAGACTCCACTGTCTGTCCATCTGTCTGTTGACCATCACCAAGCTGTATCTCATGGACTGTGATAGCTAGACAGTTGAAATTTTCGCAGATGATGTAGGTATTTCTGTTGCCTCTATAACAACAAATACTAAAAACAGAAATAAAATATTTAATTAGGGCTCCCATACAACAAACGTGATTTGTTTGCCGTTTTTTGCGTAATGGTACGGAACCCTTCGTGCGCGAGTCCGACTCGCACGTGGCCGGATTTTTTTTCCCAAAACAATACATTCAATTAATATGTTATGGTTTTAAACAGTATTATGAGAACAACCTCCGCCAAGTGACAATACCGGTGGAGTCGCAGGACATCTGCCGGAAAATCTACGTGGATCTGACCGACTACAAGATCTGCGCAGGAACGGACGGCCACGATGCCTGCTGGGTAATCATCGTTAACATCATTAGCTAGGGATATCCCTACGTGCGTCAAACAGATCACTGTGTTACGTTCTTTCCTGTAGACATACACAAGAGTTAAAGGGCTATAAAGGTTAATTTTCTTATTTAACCCTTATCCACGTAAAAAGGTCCTCCTTTTATTTACAGAACTATGATAAAATCATTACTTACATGCCCACAAGCTGTTAACTATTGCCCACAGGAGAGAAAACTAGTGTGTTCGCGCGAACTGTACATTTTTCTCTAAGTAATGATTTTATCATAGTTCTGTAAATAAAAGGAGGACCACGTGGGTAAGGGTTAAATAAGAAAATTAACCTTTATAGCCCTTAACTCTTATGTATGTCTACAGGAAAGAACGTAACACAGTGATCTGTTTGACCCACGTACAGACAGACGTCAGTATAAACATTTGTACGTACTCACGGACACATCAGAGGGCCTACCGCAAAAAACGAAAATCGAAATATCTTTATCTGCCTCTATCGCTTTTGCATATTTGAGCGATAGAGAGGCAGATAACGAAATTTCGATTTTTGTTTTTCGCGGTAGAGCCTCTGATGTCGTAGGTATCTGTGTGGCAGATGTTTCTGGTGGACAAATCCTCCGTAGTTGATCTGTTCGCGGGCACACCTATACTTAATTCGCCTTATACATTGACAAAATTTAAAGTTACTCTTAACTAGGTACATCCCTGGAGGATATAACCAAAAGGAGACGCCTTGTCTGTAATTGTCTGTACAAAACAGTCTGCCGATTTTTACGGGGAAGGGGCACGTCAAATATATAAGTATCATAAAAATAACCATGTCAGATAATCGTCAGTCCATACAATGTATACGACCATTGGACATCCAGTTTCGAAGAGTTTCGACAAGGGGAACGCCTGTTAATGGCTACTCCGTTTGGTTATATCCTCCAAGGGTACATCATTTGTTTTGAAAGCTAGGTTATTTTTAATATAAACATACTAACTATATAGTTGCCATTTTATATGCAGGGCGACAGCGGTGGTCCGCTAACGTACAACGACGTACAGATCGGTCTGGTCTCGTACGGCGAAGGGTGCGGCAAACATTCCTCAGTGTACACCAGAGTGTCCAAATACGTCAAATGGATCAGCAAGACCATCAAGCAGAATCTATAATACCACTATTACCGAGATTACAGATGTAATGGACAATCCTTTCCCATCGTATTTTCTCGAAAACGTTCGAATTTGTCATGTACTTCAGTCAACATCAGTAATTTTTGTAAAGAGACTGACCGAAATGGCATAGCACGTTCGTGCGTTTCCGTGAAAATACGAAGGATTATTCGCTGCATCTGCATTGATCTCAATGTACCCCGAATAAATGAACTTATCAGGTTTCCACCAGGGCTTCATAGTGGGGGTGAAATTCACACCAGTGCTGTTGTTTTCATCGCATACACAGCGTTCTCCTCCTTCCACCCTGATAGAACTATTTGGTGTTTTCTAAATCACAACCATTAACTCTAGCAACCACAAAATAATTCTATATTCAAATTTTCAATTACATTTCTTTTTGTATGTATTATTGTGATTTATAACAGGCAATCGTGTATATTTTAAACCTGAAGGAGTGATCGAAGTGGCACTTTTCTAGTGAAAGAGTTAACACTAAATCCGGGTCACGTCATATGACGAGTATGCGCCGCATATGTGACAAGCAGTAGGAATACTCGGCAATAGCGCGCCCGACTGACTGCCTGATCGGATAACAAATAACCAGAGGAAATATGTAAAATTGTGTGCAAACACGGAACTCCGTATTTCCATCCGTAACGAGAATCCGGAACCACAACATGCTGTCAATTTTTAGGAATAATAAATAGCGAGCATATTTGTCCCTCATCATGGATATTGGAGTTTTATTTAATGAATGCAAGTACAAATTGCGAATACATACAACATACAACCACCAACTCATAATGTTTTATTAAAGGTCATAATTAAAGGTCATAAACTTAAGTGCCCTCTTTTCCCAGAATTAATTATTTCTGTCAAAAGTTCCATCGAAGGTGAAATCCTACGATAACTGTGGGCCAGTGTGGGTGTAAGAGAATAGGGCGCGTAGCCAGCGTGGCAATCGTTAACGCTCCGTAGCGTACCGTAGTCATGTCTCTTTATCACTCTTCTACACTAGTGTGACAGTGACAGTTGCGTTTCGTTCGCTACGGAGCGTTAATGATTGCACGTTGGCTACGCACCGATTTAATGAAAAGGCCATTCTAAGAACTCTTTTGAAAATAATTATCATAACTTTGTTCAATAATCCCTTTGAATATTTTCTTCGATAATAAAGAGGAATTGATGCAATCCCGACTAATTGGATAGAAAAATTTAACCGTCTATTTAATTGTTTCGGATAAAATTTATTCAAAACTCTGATAGCAAGTCCTAAAGTCTATTTTACAAGTGCGCAACATATGTAGCCATTACAAAGAAGCGATAGTTTGAGCTCGAACAAGTTTGTCCAGATTGCCAGGGCTGCTGATCCAATAGCCTGTAGAGGTGAACCAGATCAGTGTGATATCTAATTAGAGTCGTGATGGTGTTGAATCTGATTACATGAACCTACTACGTAAGAAAAAGTTAGTTAAATTCAATTATTTTATATAATTTACATACTAATAAATAATTTAATAAAACGGCTAAGAGCATGTCGGGTCATACTAAGTATTGGGGCAAGTATTGTACCTATACACACCATTGATATCTTGTAAAATAAAGTCCTGAACACATCAACAACAAAAAACTCTTTGTTATATTGAAGCGGCATTCGATCTTACCAATTTGATCTAATTGTACCAAATATGTACGGACGAGATGTGCATAGCAATGTACAAATTGCAGAACATTCCCAAAAAGCGGAAACATTCTCGAGAATGTTCTCAGAACATTCCTGCAACTTGGAAATTATTGTTTAAACAAGAGAATATACTTGAAATAAAGTTTAAATAGGCATAACTTAAAACTAAATGTTATTATGCATATATTATTGTCTATTACAGTTAGCTATTTTGTTGATGTGATAAATTTACCAATAAGTTGCTTAAATTCTCACTGTATATCAGAGAACATTTCGACTTTCGACAATTTTTTCCAAAATTTTTTTTTTTGTTTCATTAGAATCTAGAGGCCTCTATCTCCCGCCATGCCAAATCTCAGCGCGCTCGGACCAACTTGAAAAAATTAAAAAAAAAAGTCGGCCATTTTGATTTTTTTTAATGCAGTTTGTTTTGTCTCGGGGCCTTCTATGACATTTGGTCGAGCACCCCCCACCTATCACGCACCGTTTAAAAGTTGCCATACAAAATAAAAGTGGCCAGTTCTCCCGCAATTGTAGCATTTTTCTAAAAAAAATTTTTTCATTGGTATCTAGGGGACCCCGAGATTCCGTGACCAAAATTTCAGTGCGCCAGGACAAAATTATAAAAGTTAAAAAAAAAGTCGGCCATATTGAAAAAATATGGCGGCGTCAAAAACTGCCAGGGTCCCTCTATGACATTTGGTCGAGCACCCCCCACCTAAGTCTGACCGTTTGGCCGGGCCGTCATACATTTTTCTGACCGGAAACGGACGACCAAAAGTCGGAATTTTCTGGGGGTAAGGACTACACCTAAACTATCGTGAATATTCATGGTATAAACTACGATAAATAAATAAATTCTCGTTCTCGAGAACATTCTCAGAAGTTACCGAGAATTTCTCATGTGGAAAGTTTCGCAACTTTGGAAAGTTCTTGTGCGTGCATTGCTAGATGTGCATAAGAATAAGATTATTTTTTAAATGATTCCTCAATTTGTGGAGGGCTGGAGGCGAGAGCTCGATAAGCAATATTAATAGTAGCTTCGGACGTATAATCAATATTCTGCGAAAAGTTTGGATATGCGAGAAGCTTATTCAGAGGCTATACTAGTGTATCTTTGCGAGGATGATTGATTACGTCTGAAAAAAAGGATAAAATATGCTTGCCTAGCCTAGGCCAAGGCTATTTAAATTATGACTCATACTAATTAAGTCGCGAGGCCATATAAAATATGTGCGCGCTGTCGGATGCCTTTGTTTGACATAATTATTGAATGTAATGATTGTCAGATTATCATTAGTCATAATTGTGAAACCGTTAACTTTTCAGGATTTTTCAAGTTCATAAATTAGGTTAGTCTAAAAAATTAGTAAATTTTTAGGGTTCCGTACCGGGACGGTAAAACGGTAAAACGGGACCCTATTACTAAGACTTCGCTGTCCGTCCGTCCGTCCGTCCGTCCGTCTGTCTGTCACCAGGCTGTATCTCACGAACCGTGATAGCTAGACAGTTGAAATTTTCACAGATGATGTATTTCTGTTGCCGCTATAACAACAACTAAAAACAGAATAAAATAAAGATTTAAGTGATAACAAACGTGATTTTTGACCAAAGTTAAGCAACGTCGGGCGTGGTCAGTACTTGGTAGGGTGGCCGTTTTTTTTTTGCAGTTTTTTCCGTTTTTTTTTGCATTATGGTACGGAACCCTTCGTGCGCGAGTCCGACTCGCACTTGCCCGGTTTTTATATAAAAACCCCGTCTTCGTTATTTTTTTAATTAAAAATTATAAAGACCTATATAAAATGTTATTATTAATATTTACAACAACGATTCTAAATAACTAATTCTACTCGTAATTCTTACGTCGAATTTTATCACGATAATAATATGAGGAGTTTATTAAACACATTCTGACGTTATTCTTCCTTTAAATCTATCTATCTTCTATACATATAATAAAGCTGTAGAGGGTCGAAAGTCTATACATGGAAGATATTTGAAAAAAAGTTGGCTGGGGATACTTAGAATCGATAACAGAACACGTTCCAACAGTTTTTAGAATTTTTGTCTGTTTGTCTGTTTATCTGTTTGTCTGTTTATTTGAACGCGCATCACGTGAAAACGGCTGAACGGATTTTGATGCAAACTTTACTAATCTATCGAGAAAATCTCCGGCCAGGTTATAGGCTATAAAAATTCAACCCTTAAAAGGGGGGGTAGCCACAACACTCGCTTGATTCAAGTTTGCCCCTGAATCTTATGGCGCTACTTAGGAAGGAGGGGCAAACTTTTTTCAAATATGTGCTACCACTATTGAGTACCCTGGTAAACTAACAGATGGCGCTGAATTTAATACGTAGTGACATGAATAGCCACCGAGGAAGGTTTTTGTCAAATTAACTCTAAGTTTAGATGAGGGGGTACGGACATCAAAAAATTTAATTGAATAATTATGTCGATATAATAATATACAACAAAATTAAACGACAGTAAATTAATTACCCCTCATTGCACAGTGACATCTTTTTCACGACTACCCAAAAAAAGTGAGAGAGAGTGTTGTGTTTTCAGCGTTCGTGTTTGTATGTAGGTATATATTTATTTATCTGGGTTTCACTCTCTCTCACTCTTTTGCGGTTCGGCGCTAGGTCTTATGCGAGGCCTTCTGCCTTACGGCAAAGTTGATCTTCTGCCTTAATTACACTTGGGCGTGGATCCAAGCTTTCCTCTTTCGCAGCTGGGCCTACTGCCTTGCTCACACTTCGCCAATTCAATTCTCTTGGTCAATTCCAAGCTCTGCTTTCTTGCATCTTTTATGCATGAAAACAACCTCGCTGAAATCCTTAAATATCGAGCCCTATGCGAAGCTAGGCTGATAGAAAACTGTCCCATCCCTTCTTTGTATGAAATCCTGGATTCGCGCCTGGTTGGGACTAAAAGTAAAATTGCGTTTTTTATATCGAAAAATTTTCGCGCTCGCTTCGCCCAAGTTTTTAATATCTTTCTAAGGTATGATAAAGGTGACATTCGGGTGGCGTCTGCAGCAGCATTACTCTGTTGCAACGTTACTGTCAATTTTCGTCATAAAATGATGTGACCGATTTCCATACTAAAAGTAAAAATGTACAACTGTCTATCATATTGCGTTTTTATATCGAAAAATTTTCGCGCTCGCTTCGCTCGCGTTTTCAATCACTTTCTAAGATATGATAAAGGTGACGTCGGGTGGCGACTGCAGCAGCATTACTCTGTTGCAACGTTACTGTCAATTTTCGTCATAAGGAGCATTCCACGAGCTGTCCCGTACAAACGCATTTTATTTCGTATATTAGAACTTTTTTTCGGCGTTTAAAGCCGACAATTATTTTTCTGGTCATATTTTTGACCAATTGTTACAGAAATAGAAACTCGATCATGTACCTGCAAATCTTCAGAAAACTCGCGTTTGTACGGGACAACGGTAGACAATTTCATGGAATGCTCCATAAAATGATGTGACTGATTTCCATACTAAAAGTAAAAATGTACAACTGTCTATCTAATTGCGTTTTTATATCGAAAAATTTTCGCGCTCGCTTCGCTAGCGTTTTCAATTACATTCTAACCTAAGATATGATAAAGGTGACATTCGGGTGGCGACTGCAGCAGCATTAGGTACTCTGTTGCAACATTACTGCTGCGGCACTGTCAATTTTCGAGATATAATAATGTGACTGATTTCCATTCTCAGCTGTAATGCGGAAATGAACTTCACTCAATTTACCAAAAAAAATAATGTAATCTTAATGACCCTAGGGAGAGGGGGCACCATGGTCTAGAAATGCTTAGGGCATTAAAATATCTTTATACGGCACTGCTTCGGACTTAAGCCGACGTACGTGTCGCACTGTACGCGTTCCAAAGCCGGGCGCCTTCGGCGCCCTCATACTAAAAGAATCTGGCGTAGCCCGACAACGTGGCGCGCTGCACGTGGTCCAAAACCAGGCGACTTCGACTTTCTCATACTAAAAGAGACGTACGTGACACGCTGTATGGTTACCAATGCCGGGCGCCTTCGGCGCCCTCATACTCAAAGAGTCGGGCGTAGACCGATGTACTTAATTGACACACTGTGCGTGTTCCAAAGCCGGGCGCCTTCGGCACCCTCATACTCAAAGCGTCGGGAGTAGACCGACGTACGTGCTGACACGCTGTACGCATTCCAAAGCCGGCCTTCGGCGCCCTCATACTAAAAGTCAGGCGTAGACCGACGTACGTGACACGCTGTACGCATTCCAAAGCCGGGCGCCTCCGGCGCCCTCATACTCAGAGCGTCGGGCGTAACGTACGCGTTTCAAAGCTGGGCGTCTTCGGCGCCCTCATACTAAAAGAGTCGGGCGTAGACCGACGTACGTGACACGCTGTACGCTTGCCAAAGTTAGGCGCCGAAGGCACCTTCATACTCAAAGCGTCGAGCTACGCCCGACGCACGTGGCACGCTGTACGCGTTCCAAAGCCGGGCGCCTTCGGCGCCCTCATACTAAAAGTGTCGGGCGTAGACCGACGTACGTAATACGCTGTACGCGTTCCAAAGCCGGGCGCCTCCCTCATACTCAAAGCGTCGGGCGTAACCCGACGTACGTGTCACGCTGTACGCTTGCCAAAGTTGGGAGCCGAAGGCACCCTCATACTCAAAGCATCGGGCTAAGCCCGACGCACGTGACGCGCTGAATGCGGTCCAAAGCTAGGCGACTTCGACTTTCTCATACTAAAAAAGTCGGGCGTAGTCGGACTACTACAAATCGCGCTCTAAAAAGTATGAAACAATAAGATAGAATTATTTTAAGAAATTATCATGCAGGAAATTATAAATGTTATAATTTTTTGAATAAAAAAATACAGTGTATCTAATGTAATTTACTATTTTTTATATGTTTAGCAGCTTACTGACACAAACCGAATCCCACGCGGGCGGAGCCGCGGGCACAGCTAGTTTTAAATATTTTAGAATTAAGTAATTGTCAAACCGCCGCGAAAATCCTATAAAGTGCACAAAACAGAACAAGACACGTGTTATATTATTTGAACAGTCTCGATGTAGACAGATGGCTCCAAACGGGAAAGTTTGTGTTATTTTAATCTAGCCTTCCTAAATATAGAGAGGGCAGCGGGAAATGACCAAAGTTTCGATGTTTATCCTAGGCTTCGTTGGACTGGTCATGAGACAACCCACACATATACAGTCGTACAGTCAGCTAAATTATTAACTTAGCACCTCTACATACAAATAATAGTATCGCGACTACATACGAAGATTGATGATAAAAACCGGCCAAGCGCGTGTCGGGCCTCGCATAATGGAGAGTTCTGTACGTTCATATGATATAAAAAGTTATACCAGCAAAGCCTATTTATTCTTTACGCAAAATTAGTACTTTATCTACATGTTTTTTTAAGAAATTTTCCAGTTTAGAGATACTATAGTTTTCTTATTCTATTTTTCTTCGTACGTATCTTAAAGATTCAATTTAATTTACATGTATTTACAATTCTTGTACAGCAGGAAGTTTGCTTATAAGTTCTCATGTTTTTTTGTATATTGTTGTAAACGATGTTGAACTTCTCAAGAAATAAATAAATAATAAATACCCACTGCCGTATTCGAACTTCAAGATATTCACAAGAGGCGACACGTACTAGGTCTATTCTAGATACGTCATAGTGTAGATATCAACTAGTTCTCTTTTGCAGCGCAATTCGGGCAACCAATGTCACTTTTACGTTAGATAGAGTAAGATGTCTATTAGATGTGAATTGGATCTCTAAGTCATATCCTGTGGAAATCGTTCAAGAGTATATCTCCAGAATCACGCAAATGTCAAATTTGACAGGTTAGATCTTAAACATATCGTTATCGTATCTTGGTGATGTCTAAAAGATATCTAATAGATGTCTATTTCAAGATCCGAATCAAGCCCCCAGCCATCACTGTCCGTTCTACATCTACATACATACCTACACATCATGATTTAATTACGTCGTCTGAAAACATCACTTTGTAAAGCGTCCATTGTACTCATCATACTTTGTTGGGCCGCGATTGTTAAGTAAATTGGTCTTGAACAAAAGCCCACACTGTTCATTTCGGGTAAGCAGAATCAACTTATTATAAAACCCTGAACACTCGCTCAGTACTTTGTTAATATGGGTGCTGCTTAATAAACAATGTTGACCTATTTATTTAATTAATGTGGAAACCCTTGGAAATATCATGTCTAAAGACACTAATAGTACCTATGGAAATTCAGTGAAAGTCTAAATATAATTTTATTTCCTACTAACAATTAAGTAGACTTGAGAGTTGTTCAAGAGAAACTTTAGGCTGAAACTGAAAGATATATTTAAAATTCTTTCGGTATAGTGTGTAGCTTTCACATAGAGCTCGACGGCTAATCCTATTGTCTACCTATTTTTAAGTAAAACCGCACGTGCTACTTACCTGCAAAAAAGGGTCTTCATTATTTTATTTGGCACGCGGGCTAGTCCAACGCTCAAAAAACCAGTGTAGGTGCGCTCTCCGATAACGCGCCTTTGTTACGCATCTCGATGACACATTTTAGACTGGTTCTGTAGCGTTCGACTCGCTGGAACTCAGTAACCGAAGTACGTATATTTTATGCAGGTGGTTGTGGCACGTGGCACGAGCGGTTTTACTTAACAATAAACAATAGGATTAGCCGTCGAGCTCTATTTGAAAGCTACACACTATAGCAAACAGTTGATATTTTGGAGTGGGTATTATTATAATACGTACGTGTAACTCAATATTCTTATCAGTTATCATATTATGAGCATTCCATGAAGTTGTCTACCGTTGTTCCGTACAAACGCGAATTTTCTGAAGTTTTCAGATAGAGGAGTTTCTTTTTCTGTGACACATTATAGTAGTATACCCTATAATGGACGTGGAACCAGTAATGGGATAAAAAAACATAATTCCTCTAAAATAAGTATCTAAAAGTAGTTTATAAACACTGGCTGTATATTATCATAAATAAGAGTCCTAGAGCTGTTTCGGTTTGAAGTTTCATTAAATTTGGTTGCTTTTTAAGAAATTGGCTTCAACACAAAAGTTGTCGTGTCACTGAAAAAAAATACCACTACGAATTCTTAACAACTTCGCTAAGAGAGGTGAGTTAATTTATTAAATTTCAATTAATTAATACTTGATGAAAACTAGAATGTGTTTTGTTAATTGCATTTACCATGAGATAAGGTATACAACACACTATGTTGTGACTCCACAGATGTAAAAAAATAGTGGTATTTGGCCCAATCCCATTATAGGAGCTGTAAAACTGCGTACCTCCTATGATGGGACAATTGACAGAATGATGCTTGCCATGCCATAATTTCATATTTAAACAATACAGAAGTAAAATGTAGTTACGAAATATGTCAATCAGGAGGTATTCTCGGACTTCGGATAAATTAATATCGTTTTTCCAAACTTTTATTTAACTTGCCATGTTAGTTAGTGTGGGTCCAATGTTGGTAGCTGAATTTGAGCCACTTTTCGATTTCCGATTCAGTTGAATTTTGTGTAAGTACGTAATTAAGTATGCAAATCAGATGATAATGCAATATTATGATAACATGGACCTAATCTGATGATGGAGACAGGAGATGGCCATGGGAACTTTATTGCAATAAACCCTAACTAATTGTGGTTGGGTATATTAGAATTGTCTCGATGGATCTAATACAATAATAATTGGCTGTGGAAAGAAAAATACATTCAGCGATAAAAGCTTATACCAAAAATAGATTTTTTTGCCATAACTTATTCCCCATTTCAATATTTTATACTGATAGAGCAATGTCCATTATAGGGGGCCCATTACTGGATCCACGTCCATTACCGGGGGCCGATTACTGGAGATTTGGTGTCCATGACTGGAGAAAAAAAGCATAGTTTTAATTTGTTAAATATGAGGAAACTAATTGCTGTATCTTTGATACAACACGCCTAAAACATGAAAGACGGATAGGACTTTTATCTTTTAACACGCTAAGCGGTAGACCATTTACATGTATACGGGAAATATCATAAATACTCCAAATTTCCTCTTAAATGTCCCATGACTGGTGCTGTTACTATAGTAGAGTTTGTTCGGAAAGAGAAGAGTCGTGAAATGTATTGGGCCCCATACATTCCACGACTCTTCTCTTTCCGCACAGACTCTACCATTGTCAAAATAGGCCCATAAAAATTATCATTGACTTTAATCATCATTGTTAGTGTTAAATGTAAATCTGGAATCTTGAAGCGCCCAGTTAGTAAATTGTGTGTAATAACGAAGTGAAGTTATACATAACTAAGTTATACTTGTACATATTAATTTTAAGTGCCGACTGTGTTATGTTTGACATTTTTATTGTTGTTACAGTATAGATTTTGCTGTGTAAATAAAGAACTAAGTTCTTGGCGGGCGGAATGTCCAAATTAGGCTAAGTAGTTAAGTACTTATGCGTTACTTGCGAGCGCATACCTAATTATAGGTCAATATATGTATACAGTCCACATCGATATTCAAGTAGTATAGAATAAATAATCATCGAGAGAACACGCTTTTGAGTTTAAATTTCCCGGCTCCTCAATAATCAACCTTACCGCCTGGACATATGCCGCCCGCCATAGGTGCAGTGGGGCAATTTCGACTGCGGGTTAATTTCAACATTTTCAACTAAGATGTTTATCTTCCATGTTTCATTTTTATTATTAACTAGAGTGCCATATATGTCCACATAGCGAAAAATATGTGTTGTATGTGACTCTAAATAAAATGCGTGTGTACGGGACGGACGGTGGAATGCTTCATTATCCGAACTATTACCACTTCAAACACGATTTTCACAAACACCGGCCGTGCGCTGCTTACATTAAATGGTTCTTTGATCTTATTCAGGCCCTCGATCTATCATGAATGCCTTAATAACAGACCTAGGCCTTGGCTTTGCCTTCCGTTTTGCTACTTAAGAAACAACATGCACGATCATGCACTAAAATGTCTTCATCAACATTCACCATTTCCAAAAATCAGGTTCGTGTAGCTTAATTTTCCTGCAGAAAGGTAAATGAGTTTGGTTACTTGTATTACAGCACTTACAGGCAAAGGGACTCGATTTACGATTTGTATTAGGTTTCGTGGCACTTTTGTGCCTCACAATTTGAGGCAGAACAGTTAATCCGTTTCAACTCACGAAGCATTTAGCTTGGACGGTGATCTCGTACTTTTTGACTTGATCCTTAGATTCGTACCGACTAAGGGGTGGTCGGAGGTCTGGTACCTATGTTCGTGGTCAAGGTATTGGTATAGTATTGTGAATAATATTTCTATGTTATTATTGTTATTGCTTAACGAGAACATGGCTCAAAGGAAGCAACCAATATACTGAGTGTTGGTTATATGAAGTAATAAAAACTAGATAGAAGAGAACAGCCATACAAACGAAAGCAGGTGTTGCCCATACCGAAACGGAGGCGCGATGCTCGCGCTTCGCGGTCGCTCGGTCAAAAAGTTGAGATGAGACAATAAAAAGTACGCTTACACTGGTACTTCTTTGAATGCTGAAGTGTACGCAATCTCTCGGCACGGTAATTGGCGCCGGCGATTAACGCTACGTCTTACGTAGGCGAACAACGCGCGAACGCGGCGCGGCGCGGCGCGGCGAAATCAATCCTTTGATGCCCATAGAAGTGTCCTACGAAAGCGATCTCGTTGCGAACGCGGTGCGGCGCGATTTGCACGCGAATGTCAGGCGGCGCGGCGCGGCGCGGCGCGGCGGCGGCCACTTTCGCCGCGCCGCGCCGCGCCGCGTTCGCGCGTTGTTCGCCTACGTAAGACGTAGCGTAAACGGCCCCATCCGCCTGTGAGGCCCTTTTTACGATAACGCCCGACCGCTAAACGAACACGATCTATATTCCCGTGAAATTACAAATGTAAGACAACTCGAATGTTGTGGTTTCAGGGTTGAAAATAACAATGAATGAAACAAACGGGGACCGGAATTCTGTTTTAAAAATCTGTAACATACACTGCGAGTACGAGTATGAATATGCTTTATTGTGCATTAAAAAAAAAACATTCGAGTCATATCCGAACTAGGGAATGCAATACCCGGATACCAGGATCCCGAAATACCGGGATCCCGCATGCAATTTGCGGGATTAATCCCGCTCGTAAATTAAGCGGGATCCCGCGGGATTTGCGGGATCGAAGAGCGACGTGATTCTTACGTGTTACTACAAGGAACACAGGCTCGGGCACGTGCCTTCTGGCGAAAATTCTTCACGGAGCCTAAATGCATCTATGGAGGAAAGGGGTAATGACACGGAAGAGCATTTTGCCCGAATTTGTCTATTTATTTCATCACACTTTCTCGTAAAAGGTGTTATTTTACGTAGGCCACGCGGTCCGTAAATCTTAAATTTGTACCCAGGGAATTTTGTTATGTAGGTACGTCCGAAATTAGGCAGACTTTTTATTGTTTTCCCTCTTTTTTCCTCACAGGTGTGATGAAAAACATTGTGTGTGCCACGAGTGGTACAGGACTTACGAAATCGCGTTAATTAAGCCTTTACACACGTTCTTAAATTCTTGATTACTGTCATTATACCGTATTCTTTTAATACAAAATGTACTATTTCTAATTTTAGTTTATTTTTTGTTTTCAACCTTCAAATTTAGTACTAATTCGTAAAATTGTATACTAACTTGCGGGATCCCGCAAATACCGGGATCCCGCGGGACTTAAAATGGCAATCCCGCGGAATACCGGGATTGAGTTCCTCATGCGGGATTGCATTCCCTAATCCGAACCATATCAATATTTTAATAAATTGTAAAATCAGAAATGTAGTATTCTAGTTTAACTACTGTACTTGTCTTATACATCAGTCTTTTTACCAATATGATTAAAGCGTTAAGCTAAACAACTAAAAGTATCACATATTTTTTTACCGACTAAAACACAAACTTTGTAAAAAAAATAGAGACAAACGCACGCTTCTAAATATTGTTATTTAAAAAGAGCCTAACATTATAAGAAATTAGGAACGCTTCCGTTCTTTTAGTAAGTTCTATGAACAAAGGCAATCTGTGAAAAAATGTGTCTCGGAAATGACAGCGACGGGAAGTGCTAATTATTTTTAAACGAGCAGAATCCAGCTTTTTATGCCTTCCGTGAGTCGCCTCGAAAAACCAACGCAAATCGTAAAAGTGGTGCCTAATTTATAAGTGACATACATATTCATTCTATCGAGTATCGACATGATGACACATTTATTTCAACAATAGGCATTTCCACTTCAAGAAAACTTTCGTAAGTATCACATATAACTTTAACCGCACTTAAACATTTACGTGGACATTTCTAGAATGTTAAACGAACACTGCGACAGTGATCGTAAAACTCGCTATGTGACCCTTTGAGCTCGGAGATACACTCTAAATTTAATTACTGTCTATTAGGTAGTACAAGGCTATCCTAGTATTTTCTTGAGACGAAAGACTACGAAGTACGAAGTCACGTGTCCGCTTTTCCTTTACAAACGTAATCCCCATTTTCCTATCTAGATATTAACATTAAAACGATACGGCTATTAAAAGTAGGATAAAATCGACTTAGATTGTTGCAAGTTAAAATAATGGGTCTCACTATCCATCCTAAGGTTCCGATCTATAAATGGAATATCGTCGGTATTTATAAAAGAATCTGGCCACCTAAACACACAATGGATTAATACAATAAGCGGAAAGTTTCAACCTGCCGGGATCCCCCGGGATTATACTTCGAGACTTCATCTCGCTTCTAATAACAAACAAAAGAATACCGCTATCGGATAGTTTGGTGTTTAAACGTGACCGACTGTACCTTTTACAAGTGTACCGTAACTTTCAATTGAGATCAGTGTAAAGAAAGAGAAAATTCTTGAATAAACACTTAGTAAAAGCTCGTGCTCGATACAGAGGCATCAAAAGAATCCGCTTCTTAGTCCGTACGCGTCAAAAGTGTTTACCTTTCTCTAACAGCTTAAGAGATATATATTATGTCTCTATATTAGGTATACAGGGTGTTACTGACCATCGGGCTTTAAATCCAGGGCTCGATTCTACTCGCTAAACTGAGCTACTTTTATTATAGCACCAACCCCGAAATCCCGAATTTTTTTTTTACTTTTTCATACATTTTGGCTGATCAGATGTAGATGTTTTCTATGGAAAAGCCAAAATTTTTTCCCCGATTTTAGGGTTGGTCCCATAGTAAAAGTAGCTCAGTTTAGCGAGTAAAATCAAGCCCTGGATTTAAAGCCCCATGATCAGACACATACCGTATAAACATTAAGATTGTGAGAGATACTTTTGATCGCGAACTATAGAGATATAGAGTCTGTGCGGAAAAAGTCGTGGAATGTATTGGGCCCCATACATACATACAAACACTTCTCTTTCCGAACAGACTCTACTCTACAGTATTTATTTTATCATGTTTTAAATATCAAACTAATTAATGCCTATTTTATTGCAGCTTAATGCTTGTGAAGAAAAACAACTCTACTCCACTGGTAATTTCATTTGATATAAGTACATACATACTTTACTTTACTTTAATAAAATTGTCAGTCAAACTGCCGTATTCGAACTTCAAGATATTCACAAGAGACGACACGTACTTGATCCATTCTAGATACGTTATCAACTAGTTCTCTTTTGCAGCGCATTTCGGGCAGCCAATGTCACTTTTACGTTAGATAGTGTAAGATATCTATTAGATGTAAATTGGATCTCTAAGTCATATCCTATTCCTGTGTAAATCGTTCAAGAGTATCTCCAGAATCGCGCAAATGTTAAATTTGACAGGTTAGATCTTAAACAAATCGTTATCGTATCTTGGTGATGTCTAAAAGATATCTAAAGGGGCCCACTGATTAACAGTCCGCCGGACGGTATCGGCCTGTCAGTTGTTCGGAACTGTCAAAATTTTGTTCTAACTGACAGGCCGATACCGTCCGGCGGACTGTTAATCAGTGGGCCCCTTAATAGATATCTATTTCAAAATCCGAATCGGACCCATATTGTTATGAGTAGCAGGTACCTATAGAACAACACAATATTTTTTATTAAGCATTCATTAAAACCCCTATTGAATAACCTTGTAACCCCAATTATTTTCTGTTGTAAATAAAGCTTAATTCGGAATAATTTTATCAAATGTTTTATATTCACTGTTACATTTTTCGAACTCCTATAACACGCAAGAGTTTTATTGCAAAACGACCCGTATGCTGAGAATAATAAGTCTCAATTTCTTAAAAATCTAAATACGAGTTTGTTGAAGAAATTGGAATTATAATTCAAACCAAATTGGTTGGGCGTTGGGGACGAATCTGATTCGGATTGATTTAATTTTTTGTCAGATAATAGATTCAGTGGGCCCTGAAGTCTTGTTGTTGAGACTATGGTGTAATCTAATCCATTTTGGTAGAATTCCACCACAATAGGGAATATTAGGCAAAGCTCTGCGTAGGTGGCACCACTAGCACATACAGTAAACAAATCTCATTGGCATCATCAATGACACATCATGCGTCACTAGGTCAATCACATGGCCTACCGTGAAACACGACAATCGAAAGTTCGGTTTCTGCCTCTCTATCACTCTTGCTTATTCGATCGATAGAGAGGTAGATAAAGAAATTTCGATTTTCGCGTTTCGCGGTAGGCCACCTGTAAACAAACCGCCTTGGTGCATCAAATACATAGTGAAAACTTGTCAAAAAACTGTTTAAGGCCTAGTATATATAAGTTACTCTATGGTTTACTAAACACATTAGTGCTGCACTCTGGCGGCAGAACATTGCAGTAATTCTCCCTATTAAGTAAGATTTCAAAAGTGAAGTGTAAAATAGGGATTTAACTACTGAAATAAGCACGAATGTAAAATAGCACATGTGAATATATTGACGACTTCCGATTGACAGACAGTTTATTTTTCTATACGTAGACAGCCTACATTGCACTCCTCCACAATAAATTATTAATAACACATCAAACTAAAGGACTCCCTTAATGAGTACAACAACAAAACTATAGATCTAACCTAGTAATTCCCTTAAGGCGGCATTGCCTAAAAGGACGAGCCTGGGGCGGTGACGGTGTGTTCGGTGAAGAAACATTTGGCGATGGTGGCGCGCTAGGTAAAGCATCTTGAAAAATAGGCGACCCAGGTGGTGACTTAGAGGGAGAAACGCTCGGTTGAGACGCATGCTCCGGAAACACCACCATGTCTGACGTCGATCCCACCGACCGCCCGACTGAGTCCGTCCGGGTCTCCATTTCAAGACCGTCATCGTCAGGGTCATTTGTTACATTAAGTTTACGAACTCTTTCATTATTAGGATTTGTACGGATATCAGGTTCTAAAGTTTCTGGAACGGGATATACATGAGACTGTCTACCCGATCGCCGCTTTAATTGATCGACATGTCTATGTACCACTGACCCATCAGCCCCCTTGACGCTATAATCACCCGACCCGGTTCTATGCACTATTTGACCTGGGGCCCATTTTTCCCCCTTAAGGTATTGCCTGTACCAAACCTCTTCTTGTAACCCTAGTTCCCTATGTGCTCCTCCCGCAGCTAACTTCTGCCGTTGCTGCGCCTGACGCACCACGGCCCTAGTGTCGGGCTTCAAAGTGTCGAGCTTGGTACGAAGACTCCTACCCTGAAGTAATATGGCTGGACTCTGGCCGGTAGTGGGGTGAACCGTATTTCTATAATATAACAAATAAGTCCATAGAGCCTTATTTACATCATTTTTTTCATAAATAGCTTTTTTGATTACTCTCTTTAGAGTTTTTACCGTAACTTCAGCCAGACCGTTTGAAGCTGGATGATAAGGTGCAGAAAAAATATGTTCGATACCGAGTCCCTGGCTGAAATTTTGCATTTCGGTACTAGAGAAAGGTGGCCCATTATCTGAAACTATTTGTTTGGGTATCCCCCACCTGCTAAATAATTCGCACAAAATGGCAATCACAGCGGTAGCTGTGGTACTAGTCATGTGGAATATTTCCACCCATTTGGACATCGCGTCAATTACTACAAGATAAGTCTTTCCAGTAATTGGACCCATAAAGTCGAGATGAATTCTGGACCATTGTCGATCCGGCCAAGGCCACATGCAAGGCGCTTGCTTTGGGGGAGCATCCGCTTGTACTGCACACGCGTCGCACTCGCGGCACATGCGCTCTACTGCCTCGTCGACCCCGGGCCACCAGACATAACTCCTAGCTAAAGCTTTAGACTTCACTATACCCATGTGAGGCTCGTGGAGCATCCGTAATACCCGATCCCTGCATGACTCCGGAATCACTAACCTGTAACCCCACATAACGCAACCCAGCTCTTCGTATAATTCGACTTTCCTATTAAAAAATGGTTGTAAACCAATTATGTCACAATCGGCGGGCCAACCCTCTCTAATGTACCTTAAAACCCGTGCCATTATGGGATCCCGGGCAGTCTGTGAACAAACCTCACCATAGTTGAGCAACAATGCCTGCTGAATAAAATGTAAGTATGTCTGCTCGGGCGCCGTCGGGCTCGTTTCTCCGCACTGGACTACCGGTAACCGAGACAACCCGTCTGCTCCATTTTCGTTTGTACGAACATACTCGATAGTGTACGTATATGCTGATAAAATCAGAGCCCAGCGTTCCATGCGACTAGCGGCCATAGCTGGTATTCCTGTGTGCGGCCCGAAAATGGATACCAACGGTTTGTGATCAGTCCTAAGTGTGAAATGCCTACCATAAAGGTACTGATGAAACTTATTGACACAAAAAATTATTGCCAACGCTTCACGGTGTATTTGAGAGTAATTTTTCTCTGCGTCCGTTAGCGTCCTAGAAATGTAAGCGACTGGACGTTCACCCCCTCCACTCTGGTTTGGTTGCGACAAAACTCCACCAATTCCCCGTGCTGATGCATCACAAGTCAAACTCAGAGGACGATCTGGGTCATAGTAAGCTAAAACCGGCGCAGTGGATAACACTGTTTTAATTTCTACGAACGCCTGCTCACAATCCTTCGACCAGTGCCATTCAACGTTCTTCTTTAATAAATCATACAGTGGTACGAGCCGTCCACTTAAGTGCCTAACAAACTTTGCATAAAAGTTAATCAACCCAAGAAATGACCGCAACTCTGTGACATTACTCGGTCGGGGTATCTTGGTGATTGCTTCTATCTTATCCGGGTCCGTCTTGACCCCGTCCTTACTTAGAACATACCCCAAATATTTAATCTCGCTAACTAGGAATACACATTTCGCAGCCTTCAATCTTAACCCGTTTTGACGTAACCGATTGAAAACTGTCTCTAACGCCTGTATATGCTCCGACACATTCTTGCCCCCAATTACTACGTCGTCCAAAAACACTTCGACGTTGGGAATTCCGCCTAACACAGTACACATAATTCGTTGGAAAATACCTGGGCTAGAAGCAAGACCGAAAACAAGCCTGTTGTATTTGAATAAACCACGATGAGTATTTATAACCGTGCAATTGTTAGACGAATCCAACTCTATTTGATTATACGCTTGTGATAAATCGATCTTTGAAAAGAAACGTGATTCGCCCAATCGAACAATTAAATCGTCAATCTTTGGCAGTGGATAGCGGTCTACTAATAATGCCGGATTAACAGTCGCCTTGTAATCCGCACAAATCCTTAAAGAGCCGTCTGGTTTGTTTACCGGTACCAATGGAGAGGCCCAGTCGGAACAGTCGACGGGCTCGATGATACCGTCGCGTAGCATGGCGTCCAGCTCGGCGTCGACGCGTGCGCGTAGCGCGTACGGCAGCGGACGCGCACGGTGGAATACCGGGACCGCGCCGGCCGCAACTGCAACGTCGCTTTACCGCCCGTGTACCGCCCCAAACCGCCTTGAAACAACTCCTTATACCTGTCACATAAAGTTTTAATGTTATCATTTAATTTCGAATTTTCATTATTTCCACCTACATGATGACAGTTATCAAAAATCGGAATGCCTGTTTTTAATTCCACTAACCAATGTCGACCTATTAATGGGGTTTTACCACCCTTAATCACAAACAACTCTAACTCTTTCTCTGTAGCACCATAACGAACCTTGGGCTTTATCATTCCGGAAGGAGTCAGTGGTGTTCCGTTGTAAGACGTAAAGGAAGCACCTGGTGGTTGTAAAGGAATATCCTTGAAATAGGTGTTGTAAGTCTCACTACTTATGCAGGACGCAGCCGACCCCGTGTCGACTTCCATAGTCAGTGAATGATTATTAATGGAAACAGGTAATCTCACCGGTGGATAGTCACTTAAGCATAAGTGATGAAAATCTTCCTCCTGCAAGGCCTCCAACGCGCGATGCTCTACTCCGTCATCTTCCGTTTTCCCGCATAGTTGATGTAAATTAGTCCGTCTATCGCGCGACCCTTCTGCTGTCAGTTCTGGACAGACGCGACGCAAATGGCCAATGCGCCGGCACCGGCTGCACTCGTAACTCCGGAACCTGCAAGTCTGGTAAGTATGGCTGTTCGCACCGCACCCGCCGCAGTGGTGGGTGCCTCCGCCCGAACTCCGCCCTGGTGAACCACCATGTCCGCGCGATCCGCGCGTTCCGCCACGTCCTCCGTGGCCGCCAGCGTTGATACGCCGACCGTATGCCGTGGTTATAGCGTGTACTGGGTCCGCTCCCGCTCCAGCACCCTCGCCGTTAACCGCTCCCGCCGAACCGTCAACCGCAGCCGAATCTTTGATTGCGGCCTCTAAAGTCGTCGCTTTCTTAACCGCGTCCGAGAAGGTCAAACCTTCATCTTCGGCAAACAAACGTTCTCTAATCTGATCGCTTCTGATACCACATACGAACTGGTCCCGCAGATCAGTGTTTAGATTAGTCGCAAATTTACAAAAACGGGCTGCCTTCTTCAACTCCGCCACATAATCGCTAATACATTCCGTGCCCTGTCTCTTTTGCCTAAATCTGTAACGTTCCGCTAAAACTGACGGAGTCGGTTGTAAATGATCTCTGACTAATTTGACAACTGCATCGTATGTTAGCTCCGATGGTTTCTTCGGACTCGCGAGGTTCGTTATCAGCTCATACGCCTCGTCCCCGACTGTAGCTATCAATGTAGGCAGTTGATTCTCCGGTTTGATATCATTTACCTTAAAATACATTTCCATTCTTTCAATGTAAGCCGACCATGTTCCGTTTTTAACGTCAAACTCTTTTATTTTACCAATCGGCATTTTCTTGCCCTATTTTATATATGTATGGTGAGAATAAATTACCGCAAACACGCTTTTCCTTATTTCCTTTCGTCGCCAGTGTAAAATAGGGATTTAACTACTGAAATAAGCACGAATGTAAAATAGCACATGTGAATATATTGACGACTTCCGATTGACAGACAGTTTATTTTTCTATACGTAGACAGCCTACATTGCATGAAGGTTACTAGTTTGAACCCCGAATCGTACCCACCCAATAAAGCCTGGTTTCCCCTCCGGTTTGGAAGGTCAGATGACAGTCGCTCCTTAAAAGCTACTGCTATGTCAATTCTTGGGATTAGATTGTCGAACGGACCCCAGGCTCACTAGCGAACAAAATGCACGCTAGGAGGTGCAATAAGGTACAGTCTACAACTGAATAGCTACCCAAGCTGATGTGGTACTAAAAAGTTCAGCAAATGGTAAAAATGGAACCCCTACAATTTCGTCCAACCTAAAGTAAAAATCAATAAGCTCATGTGCCATAAAGTAATTTGTGCATTAATTGGGACCAGTAAATGATTTAAAACTCGGGGACCCATACAAATCCTCTATAGTTAATAAAATCCTCAAATTCGTGTTTAATTCAGCCGAAGTCAGAGGTCGCATCATCCATTTTGGGATGCGCAATTTGAATTTAAAATGAGGGTAGATTCAAAGTAGCTTTATTTCACACCTTCGGACTCGGCTAATCAACGATTTTTGTTTGAATTTGGATGTATTTTCCTTTTATTACGGGGTCCCAATTTACGTGACCCTGACCGATGAAGTGATGTACAGTCAAGGAATTTAAATTCCGACCCATTTCGTACTTTGTCACAGTGACAACCGTATGAGGTCTCTAGCGGCTTTCATATTGATTGTCACTGTGACAAAGTACGAAATGGGTCGGAATTTAAATTCCTTGACTATACCTGTAGAAAATGTATGTACAAGTAGGTATGTACAAGTATATTTACAATAATTATTTACATAAATTTACAAATTCCACTGAAGAAGGTAGAGAGGCAATAGAGAGTACTCTCTCCAGGCGGGTGTTATGCCTGGGGACCGAAGTCCATTGAGAGTTGGTCGGAAGTTATATATATGAAAACTGACATTATAACTCTGTAAGCGCGATGTAGGTCTTACATACTAATTGCCTTCTAGACGTAGTATCTTCTTAGTAGTTTGTGCGTTCTTAGCTTCCTAACGCCATCTGTTAGAATATAGGGTATTTTCCTACTAGTCAAATCAGTAACTTTTTTAGAACTGTCAAAACGGTTTGTTAATATGGAATTTATATGAATCATTACATCGTGACGTCACGGTCAACTCGCCTACTATTTATATTTCTATCCGATTTATTAAATAGAACTTGTGTTTAAAAATAAGTCCTATCTGTGTTTTTCTCATTATTATCTGGTGCTTTATTTCATACATAGTGTAAAATAATTTATTTTTAATACAGTATAATACCCTATTGCGGCACGGCGTTGGCAGTGACAGCTAGAGGAGCCGCCACATCAGCCCCCCTTTGAGCGGAGGGGTCAGCGACGACGTATAAAGTGTGCAGCGAAACCAAGTGTTGGCGAGTGAAGATGCTCAGAGTCACAGGCGAGCAGAGCGGCTCAGAGCCAGTGTGACGAGCGTAGTTGCTCAGAACCCTCAGGCGAGCGTAGTTGCTCAGAGCCAGAGAGGTGAGCGGAGAGAGAGAGAGAGAAATGGCTTGCTGCGAGGCGGCGTCATCAGGATCTTGAGGTCTTCATGGCTGTCCAATGTCGGAAGGTCACCAATGTGGAAGAGGTATATAGGGGAAACTATATTATTTACAAGAGAAGATGCCGCGGAGTATTTACAGGTATTGACGATGGTCTTACTGTTTCTTTTTTTTACTGCACGCCGCTTTAAAATTTAGAGGGGAAATGCATTTAATGCAGTTGCAGTTCATTAGCAGTCAAAAAAGTTTCAAACATTGCAGGCTCGTGAGAAATAAAATAGAAATAACGTTACAGATAACATATCGAAAACAACCTATGTAATTTTGTTTAGCCTTCCTAACAAAGTTCGTGATAAAACGAAACCCGTGCCTTAAAACCCTCGCCACGCTCAAGATTACATTTTTCGAAACACTTGATTGTTACACTCGTCGAATTTTGGAATCTTTCACTCTGGTATTGACATCATCGACGTCTAACGATTTATAATGTACCTAATGTTATTGTGAACTAAATAAATCGAAATCTATCTAGGTAATACAGCGGGGAAATGCTGCCAGCGTCCACGGCACCATGCCAAAGGGGCCCAATTTCTTATATGTATTTTAATTTTATTTTGTATTATTTTTTAGTTTTATTTTATAGATAAGTTAGTTTATTCTTCTTTTTAATGTATCTATATACAGGATGTGTCTGACCATGGGGCTTTAAATCCAGGGCTCGATTCTACCCGCTAAACTAAGCTACTTTTATTATGGCACCAACCCCGAAATCCCGAAAAAAATTTCACTTTTTCATACATTTTGGCTGATCAGATGTCGACGTTTTCTATGGGAAAGCCAAAAATTTTTCCCCGATTTTAGGGTTGGTCCCATAGTAAAAGTAGCTCAGTTTAGCGAGTAAAATCAAGCCCTTGATTTAAAGCCCCATGGTCAGACACAGACTGTATAACGCGATTAAATACGTTTCCATAGATTTAAGTAAAGTATTCTGTTTTTCATAATTTTTTGTCATTTCATTTATCACAAGGCGGCACCCGAAGCACACATCCATAGATCAGAGGGATTTGGCGGAGAGCCGTTTCAACCGACGGTGGGGGCCGAATCTAAACCGATTAAGGTCACTGGGGACATTTAGCTAGTCCTACTGATAAATATGTAAACACATTAAGGAAGACATCGGGGCAAACTGAAAGTTTTAAGAATAGGGAAAAACTTAATAATTAGGTAGGCAGGCATAATATAAATATGTATGTTTTTTTTTTGTTTATATTACATGTATTTCTTGTTTGAATAAATGGGTACTAATATGTATAAGTATATACTATTGGACGCCCGAGGTACCGCTGGAAAGACGAAATGCAGAAAGACCTTAGCGAACTCGGTGTCGTCGACTGGACAGAGTAGCATGGCGGTCTTTGGTGTCGGAGGCCAAGATCCACTACGGGTCGTTGCGCCACAGCAGTAGCTAAATAAGTAGGTAAGTATGTACATATTTATCTACATATACATATCACTATACTGCTTCTCTTGGAATGCTAATTTCTTGAAATAAATAACATATTTTGAATTTGAATTATTAAATATTACTCGTATGCCATAGTATGATAATAGCAGCAGTTACTTTAGGTACGTAGGTACCTACAGAAAGTTCACTACTACTTAACAAAACCGGTTCTACTAACTACTATGTACTAGTTTCCCGCTGTAATTTGCCTTAACCTTATATAGAGAAACAAGTAAATACTATAAATGTTAGCGAAATAGAATTGTTCGTGAGTAATATAATTGTTGACGGTACATTAAGGGTCATATACGTGCCTGGAATACTGGCTGGAACAAGCCACCCGTGCTCGTATCCAATATACTTCATCAGCAGAGGTGGTATAATAAATATCCCTACTGACAAGGAAACACCAAACTGTCCGGCTCCGGTTTGATTTATTTTTATGTAAGTATGTTATAGACTAGGTACTCTACAGTATGTAAATATACTTACTTTACTCTTTGGTATGTAAACTAACGAGAAACATTTACTCAAACCCGTTAATGTGTAAGTCACACTAAGCAACTTTTACTAAGGTACCGACCCCGAAATCGCGAAAAAAAATTGGTGGTTTCATATATTTTGCTGGTCTAGCTGAAATTTTCTATGGGAGAGTCAATTTCTTTTTCGCGATTTCGAGGTTGGTGACATAGTAAAAGTTGCTCAGTGTAACGGGCTTGAGAAAATGTTTTTCGTTAATTTACATACTGTATAATATTTAGGTATACCGTGTGTAATACGAGCAAAAAATTCAACTGTAGGCTGTACTCCTCACACTGACCAACATTTGTACAGCAACTTTTAAAAATAAGTTGTGGTTTGATTTTTAATACACTTTAAAATTTATTCTAAGACCCAATGTATTGCGAATTTTGTTATGGTTAAGGCATGACAAGCAACGTCAATCACAATGATATGACGTGGCGATGGCGTCCATTGAAGATAATATTTATTTTGTATGAAAAGGAGGGACTCTACATACTTCATAATTTTTAAAAGTTGTTGAACATGTGTGTCACCGTTTGAGGAGTACAATCTATGTTTTAATTATTTGCTCGTGTTACAGGCCACACCCGGTATATAGGCGAGTGAAGGGCTCTAACAAACCAATAAGAATGAGCATCAAATATATAGGTAGTGACGGCCAAAGTAGTCAAATATATCGTAACACACTTTACCTTGTGACCGTCGAAATAAAGATGTGTTCCTATATTGGCATTTCTTCTTCCTAGTCGAATCCTCATGTCTGAGGGTCGTGACCACCATAAGTCGCTCTGTGCTGTAGTGCTCTCCATCCTGGCCGATTCATTGCCTTCCTTAAGGAACCCTGGAACCCCTCACGTGTAACATCTTGAATGGCGTTGAACCAGCGTGTGGGTATCCCTCCCTGTTTTCGATGTCCTTCAACAGGCCCAACTAGCAGAGCCTTTTCCAGGCTATCAGGTTCACGCCGGACCAAGTGCCCAAAAAAACCAAGCATTCTCCCACGGCAAATAGCAGAAAGACGAGTCTGGATCTTGAGCTCCTGCAGAATAGATTGGCATTTAAGATTTGACATTTTGGTAGTGAAAATACCGCATCCTCATAAATTACACAATGGTTACTGTATATTCCACCAAATGTACGTTCCTTGTAATAGACTCATTTTCTTTTTTTTCAACGCTTTTCCGACAGTACCAAGAGCCCTTCTTCATAAAGCCGACAGGTGACAGGTGGCTTATTGTGAATATGAAGATTTAGGAAACGTTTGCGTGACAACTTGTAAATTGACATAATACTCATATTATGGAGTTATATGTCATCAATTGTCACATCTAAGAAGCCATATGCAATAGGCTCATGGTCATCATGGTTTCGGTATGTTTCGGGTACTCTCGCGGAACAAATTGCAATACTTACTTAAGGTGACAGTCCATTTCCAACGACAGCTGCACTACTGTTCATTTTACAAAGGAAATTGACAATAACACCGACGCGTTCAGTACCAGTAGTGCAGCTGCGGTCAGAAATGGAATGTTACCATTACTTACTCCTCTGGCGCAGCAACCGAAAGTGTGTCTTGGCTTCCAACACGACTGCTCGCCACTGATCCTGGCCCTGTGCCGTTTGTGTTGCAATATCAAACTGGTTTTTAAATAGATGTTGGACGTTTTCGAGTCTGGACATTCTTCGGCTCATTCTACTCAGAATAGACAGCATTCTCCATCCTTCCATTAAAAAAAGATGTCCCAAAATGTCCATTCCATTACGTCACGTTATATTATGAGAAAAATATTAAAAATATTTGGAGACAAGTGTTTTTATCATCAGGATTGAATATGCTAGTGATTCTGAGTTGAAAGAACCCAAAAACACCAGGATCTGTGAGAATCGGGTTTTATATTTATTTTAGAAAACGCCCTTTTGCGGCTGGTACAGTCGACGTCAAAGACATGTTTACACTTTTGCACACTCGTTTGTAATGAGGCGAAAAACGTAAACATATCTTTGACGTCGACTGTACATGAGATGTACGAGAGAGGTATAGATATAGAATATAGGTATAGGTACCTACATCATCCCCTGTTCATATTTATACCTAATTTAGAAGAGTTCTGGACTAAAACGTGTGATTGGTAGAGCTCTCATACTAAAGTAGTATGAGAGTAAAAATGTGTGGTGACTGGTGACTGTAAAGGCGTGATTCCACCAGAGTGCGGCACATTTTTGTACTAAATATGCTTGTGCCGCACAGTGCCTGGTGGAATCCCGCCTTTAGGCGTCTAACGTCTTACGATTAGTAGGTACTTATGTGAACTGTAGACTTATGTAACGGCTGGAGACGAAACAACCTCTTTAATACAAATATCAAATTAAATCTAGCAAGTATTACACACCTATGCCTGCATAATACATATATATATGTTGCCTTGCCTACACATTATAATTCTCTTTGGTTGTAATTGTTATAAAACAGTTTTTAGAACGTAATATACTATAGAGTCTATAGTACCTATAGACTATGTGGACTCAAAGCTTAAGTAGTTTATCCCAAATCACCCCACGTCCTAATAAGCCCTACATGACGGTTGGTACTTACGTCATTATCAATATTTAGGAATATACCTGCACGACAGTTTATTTTCTCATATAGGAACAGGAATCAGGATATCTTTGTACACAAAAAACGCAGAAAAACTTTTTTTAATTCACTGCATCCGCGTGGATTAAAGCCAAGATAGAGGTACTCGGCAACCTTATTATTTTGGCACATCATACCGCTTTCTACTTAACAGTACCTTTATTGTGCCAAATAGGCTCAATATATACTTTTTATTTTATGGAACAGAATTAACTAAAATACTTTTTTTTAATTTTGATATAACAATAAAATATCAACGGCTATTGAAAAAAAAATATATACAAGTGTTTATATTGCGAAAAAAATACTCCAGTAATAAAACCATAGGGTCGTTTTAATCTGAATAAAAAAAATAATCTAGTTTTACCTTATAAAGAAGAAATCCCATAACCCCCCAACTGCCAAGTCATTTCACACGCAACTTTCACATAATTTGTTCTTCTAAATAAACTTAACCAAAACACGATGAAACTGTTTCCGATTAAACTTCACACACTCGATTTCAACTTTAAAAACTTTGCCAAAAGTTTTAATTGTCTATGTACATAATTTTTTTAAATTGGCCATTCGAAATTTGAATTCCGCGACGGCGGGAGAGGGCGAAGGCCCACGTTCCCGCTGCTTCGCCCGAACATGTTATCGCACTGAGCGATGTGGAAATCTACCGATAGGGTGGCGCCCTGTCGACTTGAGTTTCCAATGTTGAACGGCATTTTTTTCTGTTTTAACCAAAATCTTCTTTTATTTTGATAAACTGGGGCTTATAAAAAATGTTTAGTAATATGTAGATAGGTCTTATAGTTAAAATTATTATTTTTATGCTAACATTTAATCAATTTTGAACAAGAGCAAATTTAATTTTAAATATCATATCTAACCTCTCATTCTAATGAGGGGTTTCGTGTGGTTATAACTTACTGCATTTCTTAATCTTATACATAATCTTTGTAACCACAACTAAACCCAATTGCACACAGCCGATTTGTGAAATCTAATGTCTGTCAAAGACTTATTGCGATTAGACAGGAATCGGTGGTTATAGTAGGTATATAGTTTAAAAAAATCGATGGAGTTTGTTTTATTTGATTACCTACTGTAAAAAATAATTTCCAAAACATTACTTTTAGCATTATGACCTACTATATTCATCGCTTATGCTCAAAAACTTTTAACGATACGGTTGGCCTGACTACTGCAAATCTATCAGACCTAGGTTACATTGTAACATGGCAAACCTGCATGTACAGTCACCGCGCACACTGGCCGGTTGTAAATAAAAAAACTAAGGGTATCGCCGTCTTTTGTTTTTCTTCGTAAAATTTTCCTTTGGAAATGTTGTCAGATATGGCACAATTCTGTAATTATTATTTTAATGCGACTGTATGATTATAATTAGTGATAAAGTTTAATACTAGGGCTGCCACTAATGCAGGTAAAGTTTGTATAATTGTATATATAGCATTAAGTTTAGGTTTATGTTGAAATTAAACCTAATCCAAGTCTTATTTGTACGTAATGCACGTCACTGGTTCTTGTAACGGAATAAGGCTTGGGTTAGGTTTCGACTACAAGTCTAAGAACGTACGATTGTTCCAGCCCTTTCTTCTACTTTTAAATTGAAGAGCTACTACTGTTGCTGCTTATTATTTGAATAATTGCTGCTGAAGCTTTCCTCTCTGTGGACCTTGCTGCGTGAAGCCTACATTGCTAAAGCTGATTCCTGCACCCGCAGCCACAGTTGATCGTACGGTTCGACTAAGAATGCATGGGATTCAACAACGTTAAGGCCAGTGACGATATTTATTTGGTTTAGGTTCAAGTACTGACAGAAATTAGTTTATTTTATTGTACATATTTTCATATTATATTGTTTACTGTAAAGAACCTGGTTTTCTTTTACCGCACTAGCGAGCCGGTTACAACATAACCAATAATTTTTTCATCCCTCATCCCCTATCGACAAGCGCACGGCGCAACCCTAGCGATCTCGAGCGAGACAGTCACGCACCACGACATTGGTCGAATCCGCGCATGCGTCCAACCTGTTTTTCGCAATTCGAAACTCGAATCCGTCTTACATCCAACGTCTATATTGTTCTTCTGATCGCTTGCAGAATTGTAGGCGAATGGAAAGCCAGTGAAAATACTGTTTTCAAAACAGCATATTTTTTAAGGAATCACAGTTATCCATCCGGACTGGTACCGGAGCTTTTGCCCGCGGGACCTCAAACAGATCTCAATACCAAAATTCAGAGTTTGACTAAGATAAGTCTGCAACGATTTTGTTAACACATACAAGTGTTATTTTAAACGTCAAACTTATATGAGATCCTAAACCCGTTAGTTTGATCCGCTAATTTTGATGCTGATTGTACCTACGTGCGAGATGCACTGAGACTGGGCGCGATTCGGGAAATGTATTAGGCCTACTTGTACAATCCCACTAACCCGGGATTAAGCGGTTTAAACGTCAACCCAGTGTCAAATAATTGTACTGGCAACCATGGTAACTCCAGGTTTAACCGGTTAACTCCGGGTTAGTGGAATGTTGCAAGCGGTCCTTAGAGATTCACTAGATATGAAATAGTAAAGATATGTGACGTTCCACGGCAAAAGGTACCTTATGGCCGCAATAATATTGGAGTGGCGTAAATAATAGCTGATAATAAGCGCCAACCGCCATAAGGTACCTTTTGCCGTGGAACGTCACATATCGTTACTATTTCATATCTAGTGAATCTCTAATTCATTTCCTGAATCACGCCGTGATAAGATCTATCAGCGAAGCTCGAAAGGCCTAAGATTGAAAATAATTTGATCTCAATGGGCCTCAGCACTCGCCAGCACTTTGCAAGCGAAGGCAACGCTGTCTGCGACCGATAAATCTCTCAGGGCGTATTTATAAACGAAAACATCCACATAAAGTTTGGGGTTTGACACCCGACGAGAGAAATGATGCGTTTGAGGGGATTTGTCCAAGTTCGAGTTAAACGCTTTTGTTCTGTTTTTCTTTGCGCCATCATCATCATATCAGATATAGCTGGTCAAGCTCTTGTCTGTAGAAAAAGGCGGCAAATTTGAAAAGGTAGGCGCGAAGGGATTTGTTCTCATAGAAAATCTGAAATTCGCGACTTTTTCTACTGACAAGATTTGCTTGACCATCTAATAGAAGTCCACTGCTGGATATAATTGAAGGGATGTTTACAAAAACAACATAACTGACTACACTGGTTGACACCTGAAACGATTAACAATGTTCTTAAAAAAGTGTCAACCGCTCTAAGCAGTTATGTTGTTTTTGTAAACATCCCTTCAATTTTCTTAACCACTATAACTAGGTACCTACCGATCATGACAGGTATTAATTTATAATATTATAAATCAAATATTAACCTTTTATAAGGCATACGGCTGTCAGGAATTATGCAAAACTGAACCCTATCACTTTAAAATAAAGTTCAATATCAGGTGGGAAATATATTCCCTCTGCCTTATAAAGGCTTAAATAAATTATAAAAGAAATGTCAATGATTAAATTTGTACCTATTAGTGTCCGCAGTGAATGAATTCATTTATAGTGTCCATGTAATTTTACAGCTCGCTCTACCTTCTCATTCGAAAACAAATTTTACAAGCGAGTGAAAAAGGCGCGAATGGGTTAATCAATGATATGAGTTTCACAATATGATAATGTAACCCCTTTTCTTACTCAATCAAGTGATGAAAAAGGCCTACCAAGAAAATCGAAATTCGCTCGAATACGCATGAGCGAAGCGGTAGATAACAAAATTTCCATTTTGAATACTCGCGGTAAACCGTAGACCCTTTATGCCCAACTGATATGGCTACCATTCATCCCTTGGTTAACAATCTACTATGCATGCGTATTCTGATTTTAATAACAAGCCACGAATTAGATCATCCAGATTCCAGATCTAATATGCCTGTAGATTCCACACATCATCGCTATCGCTTGTCTTATCTGCCAGTGCCATCTCGTAGCGCTACGGGCCGCGTAGCTGTAGCGGGTGCTACGACTTGCTACGAACTTTTTAATTTTTACGTTACCACTACATAATACGTTGCCTCAAGAGATAGAGTTAGACCGTAAAAAGTCTGCAGCGATTTTAATAGCCCATGCAGTGTCATTTTATTTTAAACGTGAAACTTCTATGAAATTATGACGTATTAATAACACTTACACTGCGTGGGCTATCAAATCCGCTGCAGACTTTTATTGGTGCGACATTTGGTATTTTCGCGCTCGAACGAAGTGAGATATTCGCAGAATATTCTAATCATCGAATGGAGTAAGCAAACCAACGAAAACCATCTCTGAAAAGCGCTGGTGGGCGGTAAGAGCGTGCGACTTTCAATCCGGTGGTCGCGTTGTCCTACTTTCCGGCACTAGTGCGTGAAACAGCACTTTTCGTGCGTATGTCAAAAGTTTAAAGGGCTATATGTGAGCATTTCTCAAAAGGTTTGTACATTTCGATCACTCTTAGATTTCTATAAAAATTGGTTTCCTTTCAGCTTTCCTTACACATTTGATAACAAAACCAGATTTTCTTACACATTTGGTAACAAAAAAGGAATGTTTCATACAAACTTTCTGGGACATTTTGGGAAATATGGTGAAAGTGGTTTAGCTTCATGTACTTTACCCGCATACCAATTTTTATAGAAATCTAAGAGGTGATCGAAATGCACACACTTTTTGAGAAATGCTGATGTACTGTAAAACGTTGTACGATACACGTCCGAATAAGTAATTCGCAACTCGTGTAGATTTAAAATACTCCCTTCGGTCGTGAATTTATCGCAACTCGTTTCGTATTTCCTCTTTATCGCACTTGTATCGTAAATAACAATTTTGTGGATAACCTTAGACCCTGTTTAAATCGTATACAGAATTAAACTAGTTGATGGATGGATAGGGAACTGTCAATAAAATATATACAATTCTCATATACAGGGTGTTTGGTACATCGTTTGCCAAATTAAAGCGGCAGATAGCTTGAGTCATTTGCTATCTTCTCATGCCTAGAAAAACAAAATTGGCCATGTTTTTTTTTACTACTAGGCAAGTAAAAATTAGAGATTTACGAAAAACTGTCAGAGGTGAAAAAAATTTTTTGCACCAAATTAAAAATTTCTAGGCCTGAGAAGATAGCAAATGACTCAACCTATCTGCCGTTTTAATTTGGCAAACGATGTACCAAACACCATGTATGTATTTAATCTAAAACTGAACGAATTTGATTAAAATATGTGTTTCGAGTTAGACCAAGCTAAGATAGCGACGATTTTGATAGCCCAAACAGTGCAAGTGTTATTTAAACGTCATAATCTTATAGAAGTTTGACGTCACGTCTTATAATGTCACCAGCGAGCAAAATTTGGACAAGTAGGTATTGTTTGGATAAGCGGTCGTCCGCTATCGTCTTACGGCTCGGCCACGACATTGCGCGACTGGCGGCGGCGGCGGCGGCAACCATAGGTTGGAGCGAGACGCAGCAATCGGACCTTTCGTTTCAACCTATGGTTGCCGCCGCGGCCGCCGCCGTCGCCAATTGCGCAGTGTCGTGGCCGAGCCGTTAAAGATCTGTTTTCATAGGATAGCGGTGCCGTCATATAGCAGCCGTCTCCATACTAAATAATACGGCTAAATATGGATGTATGTAAATTTGTATGGAGACGGCCGCTATATGACGGCACCGCTATCCTAGGAAACTAGAGCATAAGGTGGGCATGCCACGAACGTCGCCTTGCAGAGTCGAATAGACCGATATTTTCGTCACATCACATTTCACAAATGAAACTAAAACTTCAGTATTATATTCATTTTATTATACGACATGAATTCTTAAACGCTAATAGATTACAATAAATGGAATATTAACTATGGAAACACAATGACAAAGTAAAAATAAAGTTCTATGTAGTATGGTTACACTCGTTTATTTATTACGATACAGCTATATTTAAATGCGTGAGGCTAGCACAAGCGAGCCTGCAATACATGTCGCGCGAGGAAAACTACCTTTCCCTTTTAACCCTCCAAAGGTTACGGAATTCTTGGTTAAATCCGTTCGTTATTGAGATCCTTGGACGTCTCCGTACAGCAGAGAAATGGGGATTGGTGTCATAGTAAAAGTTGCTCAGGGGGTCGATTTTTAGGGTTCCGTACCCAAAGGGTAAAACGGGACCCTAAAAATCGACCCCCTGAGCAACTTTTACGAGCAACCGTCCGTCTGTCTGTCACCAGGCTGTATCTCACGAACCGTGATAGCTAGACAGTTAAAATTTTCACAGATGATGTATTTCTGTTGCCGCTATAACAACAAATACTAAAAACAGAATAAAATAAAGATTTAAGTGGGGCTCCCATACAGCAAACGTGATTTTTGACCAAAGTTAAGCAACGTCGGGCGTGGTCAGTACTTGGATGGGTGGCCGTTTTCTTTTTGCATTTTTTCCGTTTTTTTTTTTGCTTCATGGTACGGAACCCTTCGTGCGCGAGTCCGACTCGCACTTGCCCGGTTTTTGAATTTCGATCGCTCTATTTCGTCACTCAAAAATCGGTGGAAAACGGCGTTATGCTCATTTTTAAAATACAGGCGATAGAAATTTGTATTTGTATTCTATTAGTAGAATTTAAATGTAGTGGAGGTATTATTGAACGAAATACACGTAATCGAGCGGTCTTAATTCAAAAATCGGCCCCCAGTACGATATACACATTCACTTCTCATTGTATGGGTTGGACAAACACTGCATACGTATCGTATTTTAGGAAACAAATTCGTAACACCAAACCGTCAGCGGAAGCAAACAACGGCCTGTCCCGTAAGCGCCATTTGCACCATCCCACTAACCCGGGGTTAAACGGTTAAACCTGGACTTACCATGGTTAACAGTCCAATTAATACTGGGTTCAAAGTTTAACAGTTTAACCCTGGGTTAGTGGCCCTAAGAAGGCATTTTATTTCGTGTACCTATTAGTACTTTATTTTTCTCTTTAGTTTTCCTGTACCTACAAGTCTTCAGAAAATTCGCGTTTGTACGGGACAACGGTAGACAACTTCATGGAATGCTCCAGCGACTTTTTAAACTTAGATTTTTATTTAGAATCCACTGTATACTTGTATAGGTACATTTTACTTGCATGCATGTGTAGTTCCATTCATTTATCATTCGTTTCATTGGTCTCTCTCTTAACTGCTACACTTTTATGGTATTCTTACGAGCGGCATTATGGTATGAGTTTGCCAACGTCAATGGCATTGGTGTTGGCAAACCTGCCAATTTAGGTATACCTAGTTTGCTAAAAAACTAGGTATACCTAAATTGGCAGGTATACCAAACAAAAAAGCGGTACAATTTGACCGGCTTTTATAATTTCAGTGTCTCAGACACTTAATTATATCCTAAAGAATATTAAAAGCATTTTCCCAGTTTAAAACCCTCGTGAGTTGAGGGTTTAAATCAATTTTACGAACGAGTGGCGTGACAAGTATGCCAAACAGTGTAATAGGGGATATAACTGCAATGATCTCCGCCAGAGAGCAGCACTAGCACATATAAGCCATATATATAGTAAACCAACTTATACATACTATGCCTTAAACAGCTTTTTGACAAGTTTTCACTATGACTTTGATGCATCAAGGTGGTTTGTTTACAGAGGGCCTGCCGGGAAACAGAAAATCAAAATCTATCTGCCACTCTACCGCTCGAATACGCAAGAGTGATAGCGAGGCAGATAACGAAATTACGATTTCCGTGTTTCGCGGTAGGCCCTCTATTTGTACTAGTGGCGCCCCCTACGCAGTTTTGCGTAATATTCCCATATTGGCGAGGTCTTGACTAGCTTGTCACCATTCGCCCGAGCTCGGCACTGGGCGATTAAATCTTTTTCCTCCTCTTTTCCGGCGTGGACTGGAAGAGGGCTTCGTCGGCGCGGATCAGGCGGTTCACGGCGCGCCCCAATGACACATCTGCCACAGAAAAATACCACTATTGTAACATCAACTGTGTCAAAGGAATTTGAACTTTATATTAAGGAGTTAGGTTACATTTTTAAATGGCAGCGCCGTCGTAATAACCCATAGCAAAGTCAGTTCGAATATGTGCTTTATTTAGCGCTAGAATACAGATTTTAGAAGTTTCTTTAAATTGTCGCTGTCATTTAAATATGAATTATAACAATTGTATATAAGCTTCAAAATCCTTTGACTTCAGTCGGTTGATGTGATCTTAATAAAAAACTATGAAAAGCTACCATGCTAAATAAAATAAACTTTACTACAATTTTAGAATAATATTTAATAGTATTTAATAATAGTGGTAAGCAGATTGTGTCAATTTAATCACCCAGAGCAAGTTCGAAGAAATTTTGCGATATTTGAAATAAAACGATATATAATTTTTTTTAAACTTTAATGTGATAGAAATTTTAGCAGTCCACTTACGTTTAATTATTAATTTAAAAAAAGACAGTAAAAATGACAAGAAAATATCACATGTACTCAGAAAATTTGTTTCATTCCTAACATTTGAATTGTTGATATTTTCTTGCAATGTTTAATGTCATAGTCTCCTTGCAATTGTACTTATAAAAGGCATCATTATTCTTATTTGATAATATTTAATATTAAAAACTTTCGCGTGTTGAAAACATATTAACTCACATTTATAGAAACAGTGAAACCTGCGTCGAAAAATCGGTAAATAAACGTAATAAAATAAATTCGCGATAGGTCGTCTATAAATGTGAGTAAATAATATATATGTTAAATGTATAATTATCTAATTTTAATAAGTTATAATAAATAAGAGTTCATGCAGCCGGCATCAATCTAGTCACAATAAATATGAGATCAACTGCTGATTCTACTCAACGATTTTGAAATGATGCTTCATCTCATATAAAGAAATTTCTTTTGAAATGAAGACGAAAACCGGGTAGGTAGACTAAGTAGTTAAGTAAATATTTAGTTTTAACATTCAAGAAATAGTTCAGTAATCAATTCAAATTATTTCCGATTTTATACCGGGTGTTTCCTGTAACAGGAGCAATAAATTATACAGTAGGCTGTACTCCTCAAACTGACCAAAATTTGTTCAGCAACGTTTAAAAATAACTTATACTTTGTTTTTATTACACTTTAAAGTGTGTAAAACGCAATGTATTGGTAATTTATATACTATTTGTCCAGACCATTTTTTTATTACCATCGTTAACTTTCAAGGTCATTGATGCCCTCTGAATGACTTGTACTTCGTAACCTTTACTTATGACTTGTACTTAAAGTTTACATTAAAACTCTCCGTAAAGTAAATGTCTTTGAAAGGAATTTGAATAGGTACGCAAACAAAATTTTCCATGGTCAATGTTAAACACTTCAACAGCTAAAAAGTTTTTCTTAAATATATCGTTTGTAAATAGGTACATTCAAAAACAAATATTGTTTAATAACTATGATTAGAAAGTTCTTCAGTCCTATATTCGACAAATAAATAAAGCCGGATTTTTTAATGTTTTATAATTACATTCCATTACTATATAAAAGTCTATATAAAAGATTTTCTCTTGAGTAATCAATTAAATGTTAATTTATCTAAAGATTTTAATATAAGGCCTCTGCATACTTCACAAATTTATTGCGTGAAGTGTACCGACAGAATCGACATATTATGAATTAGCTAGAGTTACACGAACCCACCGCCAGAATGACGCTCCCATACAACAGAAGTTATGGTCTCATTTAAATCGACATGCTTTAATTATATGAAACTTGGCACGAACATTTACGTAACATAAACGGGTCTCTATTGTTTCCCAAAAAGTTTTAAGTCATAAATAATGTATTGTTTGTCCGTATTTTCGTTATTCATAATTTGTTTTTCTCAGAAACGCGTAACTTTTCAGGATTGCCTTAAAACAAACCTAACCTAATCTATCTATAGGATAACCTTACGAAAATCCTGAAAAGTTAACGGTTTCAGAATTATGACTAATGATAATATGACAAACAAAACATGATATGACTTAAAACTTTACGTCAAAGAGATCCCAACATAAACGTATATCATACACCAAGTCAGATGACGCAACGAAGCCACGCTGTCATGTCGTCGCCCAAATCTAATGTTTAATTTGTCTTTGTTTTTCTTGTATTCTTATTTCTTAGTTTCACAGTGCCTTGGTTTTTACCCGACTACGGCAACGCAAAAGAAGGGTTATGATTTTGACCGGTATGTTTACTGTAATGAATGTCACTTATTGGAGTAATGAATAAAAAAATATCTAGTATATCCGTTTTTTTATGTAAAATTTCTGTAAAAATGTAAAAACTTTTTTTTTTTTATTACAATTTCTAGCACCGAAAATGGTAAAGCTCGACCAGGAATATATTATGATCACGCGCCATTTTGCGGAATTTCACTGGTACTAATTTTTCACCTAATACATGAAAATAACAGCGTCCTCTAGCTAGACAATGATCATATATCTATCGCATTAGGTAAAACCTGCACCTCTAGCACAACTGGCCGCGACAGGCGTGAGAAGTGACAGATCGGCGCGACTTGGCGGCTTGTCGCGTGTTGGCAGCACAACTCACGCGCGAGAGCCGCGACAAACTCGCGATCAGATGTCACTGTCAGAAAATGACAACGATCGCGACTGAACTAAAATCCGTAGCACAACTGCCTATTTTGAGACAAAATATTCTCGCGTCTTTATGTCAATCCGCGAGTCCAAGTCTACGCGACTTTATAACGCGACTCGCTCTCGCGGGTGGTTTGCTTGTACTTTTTTAACTAAACTCGTGATAATTATAACTTAAAAACAACTTTCATATATTACGTAATAATATTTTGATTAATTGCCCTGAGGAATAAGGAAGTATGGAACAATCACTAAATGCGCTTTACGCACTCTTATATCGATTATGCACGGTGATACCTACAAGTACCACAACACACCCATCATGTTTACAACTTTAATTTCAAACAGCTAGCTTGTAGGTACTCAATTAAGTAATTAGGTACATATGTAGGATTTTTAAATTTCAATTCAGGTTCGTAAGTTTGTAAAAGTAATCCTAAGACTTCCTTACACAAAACTTTCATCAACCTAACAACGGAGCCCGCTTGCTTGTACATAAATGAAGCCGATGAGGTGGGTAGATACAAATGTTCAAAACAAACTATCCAACTTATTAAGTAAGCCATAGTCTTAGTAGTAATATTTAGGATCACGGTTAGATGTCTAATTTCAACAATCTCTTACTATTTAGGTACCGTTTGGAACCTTCCTCGACTTCAACAAAACATACCTACATGTGGCCTGTGCCCGCTGCATCGTACTGTAACAGAATGATGTAATACGTGGCTATAACAGGATCATGTCCGGCTCAAAATCATGCTTTGTATGAAATATTATCAGTCAACACCCACTAAACCATTCCGTCCCCTGCCAACACCATACCGTGACGTGACTGGACCGAGCCGACCAATAATATTTTGAAGGAGTCGTTACGCTCATGTCATAGTCTGCGTAGGTAGCATAGGTACGGTTATCATATGGTCTACCATATTGAAACTCCTCTAGATCATACCCGTGTTCTAGATGTTTCACTTCATGTTTGACAGGGCCTGATACGATCATGCTATGATACGTTGCTGTCAACATTAGGTATGAAGTGGGCCTTGGGGAGCTAATTAATAATGGCTTCTAGGAGTTCTAAGTACTTACCTACCTACTTTATTTTTGTTTCTTTTCAGGTAAAAATACAGGAGAAAAAAAACAATATTTAAATTAATAGTATATTGCTTTGCCTTATATATTTCTTATTATTAAACCTAATATATATTAACATCTAGAACCACTATAGAGAAATTGTAAGAATCTTATTTATTACCCTTGAAAAGTATTTTCTCACTTCCTTTTTCTTCGACATGCGGCGTAGGACAATTAAATATCACCCTGGAAAGAAAATTGGTTTGTAAACAAGACAATAAAATATGGTCATGACTTCATCGAGGACTATAAAATAAGCTTTTCATATCAATTTGTCAAATCATAAACAGTTAGGTACACATTACACACACATGCCATCCATTATTGGCACAAGAAAAACTATATGAAACTTATTTGAGAGTTACTGTGGCAGCTTAGATAGGTACTCCATAACCATTAGGGTTATTATTAATAGTTCACTTCCTTGGTGGTGTTCTTAAAGCTAAAGCGCTTCTCACATCTTAGTTAATTTAGAAAAGGGGACAGCTCCGCGTTTGAAACCTACAAGCTTGCCTAGTGTGTTTCTTTTCCTGAATCTCCACTTCGGGTCCCGTTGGCACGTTCTTGTTAATAATATTTTCCTTTGGGTGCTGGGATATCAATTGTGTCTAGGATAATGCTGAACTTATTCTGAAAAAAAAAAACACTATTTACAACAGGAATATGAGAACAAAACCAATAATAGCAATTCAATTATTATAGTTACTTACAAAAATATTTTATTTAAAAGGTTTATTAAACAGAAATTTTTAAACAATATATATTTTAAGGAATATTAAGTATATAAGGCTCTATTACTTACATTTTTTCATATTTTTTCCCGTAATTAAATGTTGACAAAATTTGAAAGTTCCTTGACTTTGACAGGAAAAACTTAACCATCGACAAAAAACTAGATTTTTTACCACCAAAGAACGAATGATTTAGCGCATCCCTGGTTTCCGATTCAGTGTTGCCACTTGCAAATATCGATTTGTTTAGACTTTGATTTCGCCGGGTAACACTGACGAGTCGCGCCGCGACTTTGAGTTTTCTACGCGGCTGTTGCAGTCGCGGGTACAAGTTATGCTACGGAAATCGACAGATTTGACAGCCGCGGGAATGGCGACTCGAGTCGCGGTCTAAGTCGCGGATGCAAGATGTGCTAGAGGTGCTGTAATGATAGATTTAAGTTTTAATTACTAAATAGAATAAAAATAAAAAATAAAAATAAATGGTCAGGCTTTCACCACTCATAGATAAATTTTACTTGAGTGTTCAAGTTATTTAGGGCTCCGTACCCGAAGGGTAAAAACGGTAGCTATAACAACAAATACGAAAAACAGAATAAATTAATATTTAAGTGAGGCTCCCATACAACTAAAGTGATTTTTTTCCCGTTTTTTGCGCAATAGTACCCTTCGTGCGCGCGTGTCCGACTCGCACTTGGCCGGTTTTTAAATAAGAGAGTAACTTCGATTGTATGGCGGGCGCTAGGTTTATGTGACTAAGTTTTTACCCCCTTATTCATAAACGTCTACTAAAGTTGACGAGCCGATAATAATCGTTTGTCCCTTTCCGACGTATCGGTGTGATGGAAAGGGACAAACGATTATCGGCTTGTCAACTTTAGTAGACTTTTATGAATAAGGGGGTTAGATGCATTCTCATTTATTTTAACTGCACAACATTACCTTGAAACACGCATTATTTATTTGGTTCCCAATTCATGTAGAAATTAAAACGAAATTACATTTAGGCAGTGTAAAGCTTCCGTGTTCGTCTTTGGTAAATATTCCAATTTCAGCCAATATGTGTGTTCCAAGCACGGACAAAATATCCTCCAGACTGAGCATAGTCGCGCTACCCCCTCTGCCACGCATACGGTAATTTTATTCCATGTTCGAGTCGAAAGTGTCTTTGTGTGGCGTCCGTGTCTTTGAACGGACCAATCACGGCACGGGACTTCGCTCACCTCGCCCCGCGCACCCCCGCATTTTTGGCATCATCGGTTGCATGAAATAATTGCTCTAAAGTCGGTCTAGAGGATTCCTGGTCTATGGTTCCAAGTGCTTATTTACTATACTAGTAAATGTGACGTTCCACGGGTAAAGGTACCGAATGGCAGTTGGTGCTTACGCTATTATTGCTACGCGACGTACTAATGTAGTGCATAATTGTTTTCCATCGTATTTTCTCGGAAACGTTCGTGTTTGTCATGCTACTTCAGTAAACCTCAGTAATTTTTGTACCGAGACTGACTGAAATAGCAAGACACAACCATACGTGTCCGTGAAAATACGATAGAAAATAATTGTAACGTCCCACGGGTAAAGGTACCTTATGGCGGTTGGCGCTTAGGCTATTATTAACGCCGCTCCAATATTATTGCGGCGCTATGCCACGTAAGCGCCAGCCGCCATAAGGTACCTTTTTTCGTAGAATGTCACAATTATGCACTACATGTAAGCGCCAACCGGCGTAAGGTAAATTTACCCGTGGAATGTCACATATTTAGTGTTAAGTCAGAAATTGTAAAATACTAATATAAATTAATTATAAATACCCAAAACCCCCCACCTTAATACCTATTAACGTTCATTAAGTACCTATCGTAACGAAAAATATTGTAAAGTTCATAAATGTATTACACAAATACAATAAACACTGTAGTTAAAAATATTTTAAAATTCAATACCGTAAAATCGGGTAACTATAGTCCTTAACTACAACTATGGTCCAGTTTTTAACGTTGATTCTTAACCTTTTGTATGCCAATGACCGATATATCCGCACCGCAGGTTCAACACCAAAACTGATTAATCGGTCATGGACCACAGAGCAACATAGACCATAGACCTTACGTGCATATGCATAAGGACCAAATTCAGTTTTGACACTTCCGTGACGTGGTGTCCGCGTGACACACGTGACGTGATTAAACAATCTTTGGCGTTAGACCTGCGGTGCGGATATATCGGTCATTGGCGTCCAAAAGGTTAATTTTGGAGCTTTGATACATTCATGCTCTTTCTATGTTATATACTCCACGTAATTTGAAAAATACTCATAAACATTTTACTGTAACTTGAATTCGGACCAAAGTTGTAAGTTGTGTTATCTGATTTTACGGTACCATTTATGAAAACACTTAGGGATATAATCATATAAAATATGGGAATTTATATAAAACAGTCGTTATTAAAGATGATCAAATTTTGTATATCTAATTTTATAAATATATATTTGAAGGATAGTATAAAGTATCACGTTAATAATAACTACATTGCTAAATTTAACGCTGCCAAACTTTAAAAAAACATTTATTCATAAATAAAAGAATAACATTGAGCGAATAAAAGTCAATGCTTGATAATATTAATATCGTATTGTGATAAACACATTGTTAATAAATTTGTGACTTTTCAATCTAGACAAATACAAATAAATTGTGGATCATAATTAAATATTATGTCTTGTTTTTTTATCCATTGATATACAATTTTGAGGCTAAGCCCGATAACTCCCCCAAGTAGTGTTGCCATACGTCCGGACTTGTCCGGTCATGTCCGGATTTTTAACCCTTTCTCCGGATTGCGGCCGGACTTGGCATGTGTCCGGATTTTTAGGAATGACCTTATTAAAATAAAATGCGCGCCCGGGGAGGCTACGGGATCGGGCGAAGGGAAAGGGAAAAGTAGATCCACGAATTCCTCGATACAGTACACGGTGTACTGTACACCGCAGAGAGCAGCGCGCCGCCGGGGCGTCGTTCAAGCTACGCCAAATCCCTGCTACAAGAAATGTCCGGATTTTTAGGGTGATGTCCGGATTTTTATCAGGACATTTAATTCTTCCATATGGCAACCCTACCCCCGAGTAACTCTACTGTACCGAATCAGTAGGCCTAGCCAAGCTGACAAGTGTCTGTGTGTGTGATGTGTGTGTGTGTGTGTGTGTTACCAACCAGGCGTGGTGTTGGCGAGGCGGCGCATGCGGCGCGTGTTGCGGTCCTGGTCGCGGATCTTCTTCTCCATCTCTGCGTCCGTGAGGGTCTCCAGGAACGGGGCCCAGGCCTCCGCCTCCGAGGGCTGGCGGTACGGCGTCTGTGAACATATTACACGTTCAAATCCATTGCTATGGAAATCCTGACAGGATTTGGGCCTGAGATAGTGTCGGTACAAGTAGCTTAGGGTGGTATTCCAGCTGTCCAATTTCTTTGTCCAATGTCAGTGCGTCTCACTCTCTCATTAAAGCAAAATGTGAGACGTAATACACATTGACCACCCTTGCATATGCCAATAATGTGCGTACGCCATGTATAGTTAAATAAAATGTCAGTTATGGTCATCTGAAAAACTCGATGGTATGCTTTTTTTTGAGAGTTGGTGAAATTGTTTTTATTTTTAACTACAAGACATTGTTTATTGCTACACGGACTGTGTTCGTCGTTTTATTACTGTAAATGTTGTATTGTATTAAAAAAAATCTTGAGTCTGATAATCTTTTTCGGCAATTTCTGGTAATATTGCGTAGTCCAAGTTCTGCACATAATTTTGTTGTGAACACATTTAGGTTCTCTTTTCAGTATGAAAGCTCCTTAACCCTTCGTATGTCTAAGCACTGATAAGCGAACGAATTTAAACCTATTGTATTAAACAAAGGATTTTAATTCGAGCGCACTGATCAGTGCTTAGACAGACGATCGGTTAAGAGACTAAGGTAGGATAGGTTAAGGTGCAGCCTCGATTACCTCAACAACAGGGAGAGGTGCCTCGCTGAAGGCGAAGGTCCGCTGATGCCAGCCAAGCTGACCGCGGACCGAGTAAGCGATGCCTGTCACAAACTCCCCGCCCAGGCCTAGTTCAGCGCAGAGCTTGGTCGCAAATGCTTCCGGGTTGTTCTCCTTCTCTGACATGTCCCACTCCACCTGGCAACACAGAATAATTATAATACCCCCCTTATTTTTTTATTTTTTTTATTTATATGGGCTCACAAACAGGTTACAGTCATTGCGTTTAGAGGCGTACAGCGTTCTGAACTGGGCTCTAACCCTAAATATGTGTGAACATTAAGAACAGAATTTACATGCGATAAATTTATTCATGAAACTTTGCAACTTCTTACAAACCTGTTATCTCTTTAAAACAAACAGAAATTTTATGAAGATTTGCTAAAATTAACAAACATTTACTAATAACGCCATAAGTATATGAATTTTAAGTCATAATCTGAAGTTGTTGCGGACCAAATTGAAGTCCCTTGATTAACTCCTCATTTAACTCAGTCAGTTTAACTAACTCATTAGCTGGGTCCACACAGCGAGCATACGCGTGAGGCAATTTCCCCGCGCACAAAACGGCCAGTGTAGACGTGCCGCGGCCGACTCTGTGTGGCTATTGGTGGCTCGCTCGAGAACGCATCTGCTGTCAGATGGACGTGTGGTCACTAACCTGATCAACAAGCGAAGTGTTCCCAACGTGTATGTTCAGCTTAATTACAACCCGCTGGTCGCTCTGCTCCTCCAATATGGCTGGGGGCTCGCTCGGGAACGCGTCGATCTGCTGTCGGATTGACGACGCGACGGCGGGCACGAATGTGCTCGGGTTCAGTTCGAGATCGTCGCAGAGGACTTCCGCGAATTGCTCTGGGGTTATGATTGATTCTAGAATAGGAGGTTTTCGTTATTTATACACACTATTTACGTGCATTTTTTTTTCATGAGTTTTTTTGCAACTTCCACCACATTAACTTTACACAAACTTGGCAGTAAGAATGCATACATGTCCTTGTAAACTCCATATTTAATATAACACTTGGCATCAAAGATTAGCATGGTGCAACTCCGTTATCAAAAACCATTGAATGTAATTAGTGCTACCCTCGGAGTAATTAACAATGGAGCCGCCATTAACAGGCGTTCCCCTCTGTCGAAAATAGGCGGCCAATGGTCAACCTCATGTCAACCATATGTATGGACTGACGTTTATCTGACATGACGTACCTATACATTTGATGTGCCCCTCCCCCGCAAAAAACGGCAGACTATTTTGTACCGAAAATTTTAGACATGGCGTCTCCGTTGGTTATATCCTCCAAGGTGCTACCAGATCTTAAATAGACTAATATGAATGGTTGTAAGTATGTGCAAATTATGCGGTGGAGACCTTAAAGCGATGGCAATGTACTCTACAAATTAAATGAAATGAATCCTTAACCTTTTAACGGCCGTAGTCTGATATATAACACATGCAATATCCAGTGGCGGATTTGCCCTAAGGCCAAGTAGCCCCGGGCCTAGGGCGGCAAGATATTAAGGGCGGCAAATTGTGACAACAGTACCTGGGGCCTAGAGCGGCACACTGCAAATCCGCCACTGGCAATATCCAGCTCATTTCGCCACAGTCTAATAAGGTAGAACTTCGGGTACTTAATACTGACAGCGACATGAGCACGCTGGAATTAAAATGTTTCATTCAGCAATACTATACGTAAGTGTTAAGACTTTGTTGTCAAGATATCCACAGGCCGCAAAGCTATGAATAGAATAGAATAGAAGATGCTTTATTCAAAAACGCTTAATTTAAACTTAACTAATAACACTGACATTAATTGGTTATACAGCGTTTCTGAAATGGTCTCCACTCAGCATCATGTCAAGGAACCTTTGAGGTCCCCGACGCTGGTCTTCCGTGGAGACCCTTTCAAGAGAGCTATGCTATGCTCACCGTTCTTGTTCCAAGTGAAAGTGTCCCGGAGCTTCTGGCCTTCAATCTCCATGTCGAGGCGGATGGGCACGAGGATCTGCTTCTGCGAGGCGTTCTCCAACATCGCCGTCATGTCTGTGTCGTCAAAACATAGAGGGAAGGTGCGCACCTAAAGCATAAACAGATACAAATAAATTAATAATTATTATATGACAATTTTTTCACAGATAAACCTAGCCTCACAGTAATAGGGTTACCAGACGTCAGGAATTTTGGCCGTTTGGCAGGAATGCGGCCGGAATACGAAAACGTTAGTGAATCAAGAGACTTTTCTACCTAACTTATGTACCTAAAAAGGTACATTATTCAAATTAACTTACATATTTAAATTCAAACAAAATCAAATTTAAACAATATATCGAGCATACATAGATATCGCTCATGACTAGCCTCCCCCCTTCACCGATATGAGCGACAGGAAAAATATTCACAAATCCAGGACTGGCATATGCAACCACATTTGCCGGCAATTGCAACGGTAACAAGAATACATTGCTAAAATTCTTTAAATTTCTCCTGACCATTTTTGTGAGCTTAATATATGTTACCTTCTTGTTGTGAACCCTGGTCCTGCTAATCTGAGTGGCCTGAGGCACTGCATCCAAGTGTGAGGAGTTTGGCATTACAGGCATCCATGACGGATTATGTGGCTTCTTACTCTTACTCTCCCGAGGCGTCGCTAGCTCCTGACTGACTGATACTGCTTTGTATCTGCAAATAAAGAATTAACATCAGCACTTCAGCAGTAACAAGTCCATTTTTGGAAGAGGCTTCTTGCAGGGGTTCTCACAACAAACAGATATACGCTCACACTCACATTCAAGAGATTCTTTCACAGTCTCCGGCTTTACCAATTTACTTGTATTATAGTTGTATAGTTCGTTTTTCTTTAGCATTAGAAATAAGGTAAAAAATTTTGATGAGTCTTTTAAATTGAAAAACTCATTAAAAATAAGTTACGGCAAATATGTAACAATTATGAATCTTGTACAATCATGTATATTCTTCTGCTTTCATAAGTAATAGTTATTGATTGTTAAAAAGTGTTTTTCAATTAAATACATGTCAACATTGCTTACCTTCTTTCAAGTTCTTTCTAATGCAAAAAACGAACTATAGGTGCAAATCCTGTATTCAACTATGATCAACAAATCAATGGACATCTATTCTCTATCCACAAGAACTCCTTAAGTATTACTTACTTATCATCATTCCCTTCTATAATATCTTCTACTTCTGATGCTTTCAGCAGAGACACAGAACTTGATAGAACATGCTGGCCCAGCCCATTGTCTACCAGACGCTTCCTTTCTTCATTGGTCAGGGTCCTCCTGACCATGCCAGGGTACTTTTTATATAGAGACCCACGGAACAACCGCAGGTAATTGCCGACCTAAAAACAAAATATGTATACCTTATTACCAAGAAGGCATTAAACCAAAGATATAAGTAATGTTTTGGTGATATGCGATTATTCACAACACAACAACTTTATGGTTATATTATTATTTGCAATATAAATAAACAATAAGAAAATAACCAAATAATCACCTCTGAGCCAACACAATAAAATTCTCCTCCTTCTTCAATCTGGAAACTTATCGGCTTATCGCCGTACGTTCGTAAAGCCATGTTGGAGTTTGTTTAATTTATTCCAGCTCAGCTCAGTAAGACACTAAATAATACTAAGTCCAACAAATAAATCTAAACATATCTTAAAATCGAACACAAAATTCGATTTCTGAAGAATGCTATCTCCCGTCCCGTCCCGCCTGTCAAAATGGCGTCGTCAAACGGCTAGGGTTGTACCGTTGAACAGTAATTACCGTTTTTTTACTGCCAGTTGACATCGACATCGATCGTTTTACACAATGCCTCAAACTATCCTATGTGGGGATACCATACTGAAAAAATCCAGAAATCATTCGTTCACGTTCATTAAATGAATGATGTTGTATTAAAAGCTAAAAGCAATCAAATCAATCCCTAATCAAGTAAATGAAATTAAAAAAAAAACATCAGTCAGTGTTACGCTGTTGTATGGGGAGGGTGTTGCAGCCGTTGTGAGAACCGATTGAAGTGTTTTCAGTTAGAACCATGTCTAACAGGACGGGAAGTTTTAAGAATCCATTCCAAAGGCCATGGATGTCGGAAAGTGGCGCAGCGGCTGCAGCTGGGGGCCCAGGATCAGTGGGAATGAAGGGAGTCGTTGCCGGCGGCATCACTGGTGGCATTGAAATTTGTATTACATTCCCAACCGAATACGTGAAAACACAACTACAATTAGACGAAAAAGGTTAGTGATAACCGGTCACGTTATTAACGGGTTCACCTTCATTCATCAATTCAATGTGATTATAACCTTCGATAACGTAATAGTAAACATTGTTGATTGACCTATTTATATCTATCCATCTGTGGATATTATGTTTCTTGTGGTATTAACGACGATTCTAGAAATAGAGATAAATGGTCATTAGTTTCAATTTACCGCCACTCCGACTAACGACGGAAATCCACATACCTAGTATATTTCTATTTGTGTTTCTATCCAATGGCAACCGCTAAAAATATTTCCATCGATCACTTTTTTCTACTCCTACGCGATAGTACTCGACTCCACATAAATGTGGACTTTGCTCTTAATATTATTTGCGTGTCAGAAAACCTACAACACAAACGACGCTCATACTCTCAAGGTTACGTCTGTCTTGTTTATTATCTAAATCCATGCATATTTAACTAGTAACTATGCCGATGCCGTAACAAAAATATAAATTAAGTAAATCTACTTATAGAGTGGTTTTTCACAGACCTATCGCCTGTTTTCTGTGGGCAACATTCAAAAGGAAATTTTTCTTTAACAATTGTGTACTAATTAGAATCTCATTAGAAACCCTAGCCATGACAATATAATAATTATCATGTACCTTTACGACTTCATGTTAAGGTTCAATTTGTTAAGGCAATGTTGTTTGTAGTGGGTAATGTTCCGTTTTTGTATTCATTATTTTAATTAGGTATTTTATTCATCCATTTTCTAGAACTATTCTGAGCAGTAACATTAATAGCTTTTTAAGAAAGATATCTGGCTAGTAGTTATAGTGATAAGTAGAAAAAAAAATGTTATATGTAGTTAATGTTGACCATGTAAGTTTATTACTAGGTACTCAGTGTCATTTTGGTGTGATTGCAAAATAACTGTTCCAATTATTATAAGTAGTAGAAAAATATAGTGTTTCAGGAAAATTATAATTACATGCAAATGTTATGTCAGTCTTCAGAATTAAAGTGAACTGAGTCTTGCAGGCATTTTTAATAGATTATCATATTTATATTTTGTTTTGAATTAAAGTTGTATTTATTTACATAGGTGAAAAACTATAATTTTTGGGGCCAATCTCACATGTATTCACCTATCCCCAAACTAAGTAAAGCTTCTTACATATATAGATAAATACATGCTTAGATTACATCATGAACACAAATAAATGGCCTTTCCAGGATTCGAACCCGGAACCTGCTTGGTTGTTGTGCTGTTATTCACTCATTTCTATTTATATGCACTCAGTTTACTCTTATTCTGAATACAACTGTAGCTACGGCAAACTCAAACATGCTTGATAACTTTGAAATTACATCATCCTAAGAGTTGTTATCTTGGCATGTATAATCAGAAGATCAATACTGTACCTACTCTTATCTACCGGCTCACTTCATTCCGTGTAAATACATCTTTTATCAATCAGTTGACAAGTGCTTCTATTAACATATGATAAAAAACTAAATTAACAATAAATACAACTATCTACATAAATATTTAATTAAATAAAACTAAGTTAGAGCTATCTATTAACAATCATTATATTATTATGTATCTCTCTCATAATATAGGTGTCCCAATGCTAATTAAAAGGATCCAACCTAAGTTATTTCTATGAATTTTTTTTTTGAAGATCCTTTTCACACAACTTTTTTTTCACTACACTATTTATATTAATTGTTACAACATAATTGATTTTTTATTCTTACAATCAGCTCAGATCAATCAATGATTTTGTAAGATTTAAGATGCTAAATAAATCTTTTGAATAATAAAATATCTTGGATACTCTTATCAAGTTATCAAAAATAGTGACACTTTTATGATAAACCAGTGAAGTAGGTAAGTATGTGTTTTGTTCACCTGATTTGTTTTTTTAGGGTTCCGTACCCAAAGGGTTAAAAAACAGAACATTTGCCTGTCTGTCTGTCACCAGGCTGTATCTTGTTCTTGTCATGTACCTTGATAGCTAGACAGTTGAAATTTTCACAGATGATGTAGGTATTTATGTTGCCGCTATAACAACAAATACTAAAAAGTACGGAACTCTCGGCGGCCGAGTCTGACTCGCACTTGTCCGGTTTTTTTCATTTCACACGGGTTAAACATGTCTCACTGCATATAAAAATTAAAATTACACTATCATTAAAGTAATAATTTATCTATCAAATATTATTTTTGTAGACTAGTCCTAATCTACCTATATTAAGATAACAATAACAATACAGTGGAACCTGGATAATTGCAATCTCAAGGGACCGGCCAGTTTATGTCAATTAACCAGGTTTTTCATTTAAGCAGGTCGTGCCAATTAACGAGGTTCAAAAAATCGTTGTGTCAATTATAGAGGTTTTCATTAATAGAGGTTGCGTTCTGACAGATTTCTTTTATGGAGGTGCAAATAAACATTTAAAGTAGATTTTATACGCTTACGTTTTGTGTTTCAGGTCTATATATTGCTTCTGTCTATACTTGCACTTTTACACTACATTAATTACCACTTTCTTTTCTTATCATTTGGGTTTAAAAAAATCCCTTGAATTGTAGAAGAAAGTTTTATTAGAATGTAAAAAACATACTTTGTTTTTTATTGATCAAAACTATTTCACCTACTACAGGCTGTTTATAGATACCCAATAAATAAATTGAATTCTGGATGGAGATATAAATAAAATGATCATTGCTATTAAAATATTGTTTATGCTGTCTACAACTACATTATTTCAATTACAGAGGTAAGAAGTAAGACTCGTTTCAATAATAGAGGTAAAAACAAGAGCAAAAATAACGGATTTTTTTAGCACAGTGTCAATTATAGAGGTCTTAAGTTGCGATGTGGTCAATTACAGAGGCAAAATTACGAAAACCCCAAAAATCTAGATTGCAATTATAGAGGTTCCAAAATTTCAATTATAGAGGCCTTTTGGTCTCTAGGGACCGGGACCGGACTTTTGGTTGCAATTATTGAGGTTTTCCATTTATCCAGGTGCCAATTAACCAGGTTTCACTGTATTTTTATTCACAAGATAAAGTTATATCTGATAAGGACATGAAAAAATCATTCTAAAAAGCTGTGCAAAAGGTTAAAAGCTGTTTAAAATGATTAATTCATTTCTAAATTACAGTTAATTTCAAAGTTTATAGTGCTTCAATTACATCAATAATTACATCCTTGGGTAATCGAGAAATACAGTGTTCAAAATTTTAAATTGCTGTCACTCTATCTTTACTTCACTGCTTATTTAGTATATATAGACACTCTTAGTTATTCATTAGAAACGTTCGTCTGAATTGTCCCACTAAAACAAATTGATAGAATAAAACTTTAAATATAAAACCACTACACGGTGTTCTCATTAATTACTCGCTCGCACGTGTCCCTTTCTCTACGTAATTCTGAAAACGTAGATCGAGTTCACAACGACATTTAAAGGCTCCTCTTCACGTTGGGCCAATGCCAACGCCAACGAGGGACGCAGCCATGCGGTAGAATGAGATAGCAATATCACTTGCTCCCTCTAACGCATAAATGCGTCCCTCGTTGGCGTTGGCGTTGGCCCAACGTGAAGAGGAGCCATAATAGTATACCGTAATCAATCATGGCTGTTTAATGCCTGTCGAGGTCGTTGAACTCCGTAAACTTGCTCTTGACCCGGTGACTGATATGCTACGAATTATAAATATGACAAACTCGTGCGATACGCGTGAGTGACACGAGTGTACGTGTAATATTTGTGTGTACACTGGGTAGGTCTGAGTAACCCGATGAACTTTAACCAGATTTTGAAAATAAATTGGAGAAAAAAAGTTATGTAACGTACAAGGTTGGGAGATATTCTTTATTTTCACACAATTCAGTTATCAATCGAACGTCATGCGTATGAGCTGTCAATTTGTATAATATAGTGTTTTGTTTTTGGAGTGGAGCCTTGTATATGGAGTGTAGAAGTAATCTCTACCTTCCATAGCCTTGTACCTTAGCGCGTCATAATTTCATCATTGAAAATGAAGTAGGTACAGTCATGTTACTTTTACTCGCGCGCTCCCCTCCCACGCGGCCGTGCGCTGGTCCGAGTACTAATTTCTTTAGTCTTGAATAAATACGGTAAAATTACCTATATCTGACATTACTTTGCTTATTGATTAATCCGACACAAGATCCACCGCATTTACACAGTATGAGCCGCCTCGGGATAGTGGGTCTCTTTCGATATCCTCCATTCTGGAGAGTATGAGCGGATTTACCCGACTTTCGGCTATGAAAGTGGCCACTGTGGTCGGTTCTATCCTATCGTCTATACGTATTAATTATCGGTTGCTGCGTCGTCCCCGCGCGTCTGTCTCGTGAGGCTGTTCGTTCTGTGTCGACCCTACCTCACACAAACTAGAGTTACATAAACTGAGAGTAACCATGTTGTATTTCCAGGTGGCACCAAGAAGTACACAGGCATCGGAGACTGTGTAAAGAAGACCGTGCAGGGCCATGGCTTCTTCGGGCTGTACAGGGGGCTCAGCGTGCTGCTTTACGGCTCCATACCCAAGTCTGCCGTCAGGTGAGACCCTACATGTTGTTAGTTAAGAGCGTTTACACATTGACCTATCCGATATCGGATCTAGGATCCTATAGTCAGATCCGCGCCTCCTACACCTACGCACACAAACAAATATTATCGGACCGACAGCTGACGGGGGGCTCCGACATGGCTGAATTTATCGGAAGCGCCTTTCCGATATCGGATGTCCGAAGGACAGAAACATAGTCTCTTGACATATCCTTAGGGCTCATTTAGACGGCGCGCGAACTCGCATGCGATTTTAGTTACATTGCGAACCATTGAGGTTACAACAACTCCATTATCTGATTTTATTGATAGACCGATATGTTATCTACTCGTGGCATTTACCTATTTCCCCGCCGAAAAATATTTGCGAATGTTAAAAGTACCAAGACGAAAGTGGCGTTTCGTGTGTAAAGAAACATACATGAATATTTGACTGCCGGAAATCGATCTCGGGACCAACATCACTACGCTGCCGACGGCAACTAGGTCAATGGGGTGATTACTGATTATTTGGGATCGCTATTTAGGAATTAGAAAAAATCTGAACTGAAATCTCGAAAAACTGGCAAGATTTCCACTATTCTTTAAATACAAAAAAATATTTGTTATAGAAATCTGAAATTGAAAAATTGGCCCAAAGACGACTCTGCTTATTCCAAAAATTAATTGGAGAGCAGTGAATGTTTGGCGTGTGTGGAAATAGACTAGTGACGTAGACGCACGAATAAGTATTCCAATTGGGTAGTGCTATTGACGTACCCGACACACCTCCAGTGGCGATTGGCCAATTCGTCCTACAAACTGAACAAATAAATCATCATATTCCAAAAATTAATTGGAGAGCAGTGAATGTTTGGCGTGTGTGGAAATAGACTAGTGACGTAGACGCACGAATAAGTATTCCAATTGGGTAGTGCTATTGACGTACCCGACACACCTCCAGTGGCGATTGGCCAATTCGTCCTACAAACTGAACAAATAAATCATCATTACATCAGTGTAGTTAAATAGCTTAATGGGAATTTTAATTATAGCTCTACCACTTATCTCAGGGGAAATAAAAATAAAAATTGGAAAATAATTTGTACGGTTGTTAGTAGAAGGTATATATAGGTATAGCTGAGTTTTGGGACTAAAACTAGTTCAGGAACTTATAGTTATTTGATATTATGGCTCTACACGATGGCGTAGCGCTGAACCAGGGAAATGGCCACGCGATGGTTATGGCTCCTCTACGTCACGATGTCCCAACGCTGGACCAGAGAGGTGGCCATGCGATGGTTGAGAGGACTATGGAATGGGCCACGCGTAGATGCGTACGCTCCATCGCTGGCCCACTAATACCTTTGATATGCGGACGAAAAACAGACACTCCATAAGCCATTCGACACCATTACCCTCTACCATCCCCATCCCATCTTAGTGGGCCAGTATGATGGCCCATCGTGTATAGGAGCCATTACATTAAAGCCGCGGACTAAACGCAAGCGACCGACGGCACAGCGAGCGGTAAATCAAGGCGCTATTTACCAACTTTAAAAAACGGTCATTCGAAAGTTTCCAATACATAATACATACCTATAACAACTAGCCCGTTTTTATATCGGAAGTTACCCACTATTACTTATGTGTACAACGCTGTTATAATTACTCCAGCTGCCCAGCTGTGTCCTTGCCATTCGCCCGTACCGTGCAACAAGAAATATCGCACGCCGTCGACGTGTGTATAATATTATCTCGAAATTGGATTGATTGGTAGGCATATCTGCCATCTGACCGCATAGCATGACTTGTCTGATATATCGAAGCAGCTAATGTGTTCTAAATACATTGGAACCTCTTTAACTCGAACTTATTGAACCTTATTATAAGGCGAAGTACTCGATAACATGAAATATTAAAATTCTTTTCCCTTCCCTTTAAAGCCCATAATTTCCATAACTGCTGGCATCCTCTCTAATTGCCCAAGCCAGCGGAGTCTTGCTGACTAAATAATGGTCGACTTTAACCCTTTGATTGCTAAGTGAGGGTGGATAGCTGTATGAGCTACCACGGCCATAACGTAAGAATGCTTCTAAGGAAAAGCAATAAAACGCGCTTCTCATCGTTACTCCTTAATTAATCATTCCAACGTCACTGGAACACGCGGTCCAAGGCGTCCAATTCGCACCGCATCGTGTTTCAGCAAAGTATCGCTATCAGCATTACGATAACAAGTTCATTATGTCACAATGGAGGTTACCCGACGACGCGTGATATCTGATGATATTGACTGACATTCACAGATGCTTCCGGTGGCCGCGTGTCACTTGTTAAACTATCCTCACCTTTTCCTTACTACCTAAGGGGCTAGGGCCCATATAGACGGTGTGAGAACTCGCTTGCGGATTTCATTATATTGCGGTTTTTAATCGGTTGAATTGAAAGTAGCCGCAATGTAACTAAAATCGCGAGTACGCGCGCCGTCTAAATCAGCCCTCTCTCATAATAAATTGCAACCAACACCCAACCCTCTAAGGGATGAATCCTGGGATAAATGTATCCTGTATCCATTTCCAGGGAATGACGGCTACAAAATGCTCTGAAATAAAGATAGCTGCAGTCATCGTTACATGACTCAAAATATTCCAATGAGATATAAAATATTCACGAGTTCGAGTAACATACTGTTTATACAAAACATTTGTATAATTATCGCCAATATGCCAACTTCTGTCGTCCCTGGCAACATACTTTACTCTTTGCTGGCAACCGTGACAAAATCCGGCTAATTGTATACTCACGTTTACTCACAAAAGTCACAAAGCAAATATTATGCTGTAAAATAACATGTTAAATATTTTGCCCGACAGTACCAATTGATGCAAAACGATTCATTTACAACGAAAAAGAAACTTGTAGTTTCAACAAATTTTGTACTTCTATAGTTCGTTTTTTTAGCATTACTACAAAAAGTGCGGATGACGTCAAACCACTTATAGGATGATTTCAAATAGTATTTTTGATTTTCATAAACAATTAAGTATCACTTATCATTTATCAACCTCTTTATTAAACGATATCGCCACTTGAAATGAGTAAGTACGTTTTTGACTGACACATTGTCAATCAGATGAACAATAAATTGACTTCGTTATTGTTTAGCTATTGTATCTTCACGATTATATTTAGCTAAAATTTATATTTACTAATGTATAAGAAAACGCTCTAAATGTCATCTTTACTCGAATATTGTGGCAATTTTCCGTTTTTGGAGGTACGTGACACGGAAGTTTAAATACAAACTCAAACATCATCCTGTGTGCAAGATTACGTCATTTTTACGTCATCCGCACTTTTTGTCCGACCCCTGAGCATTAGAAAGAACTTGCAAGAAGGTAAGCGATCTTGACATGTCTTTTAATTGAAAAACGCTTTTTAAAAAACGAACTATATGCTGAGTTTTATGAATAACTCCCTTATTCATAAAACTTTACGGGACTGATTTAATTAAATTATGTTTTATCCCTTTCATACGAATACATAAGTCAAAATGACAGATAAGGACAAACGATTATTAGCTAATTGAGTTTTGTAGTGCGTTTATGAATAAGGGGGTAACGGTAACTGTGTCTTAGTAATCATAATTAAGCGTAATTACCATTTATACTCATGTCTTTCTCAGAATTTTAGGGAACCACGAGGAAGTTGAGTTTCTGACACAGGAACGAAATCGTAAATCGGCTTGTTAGCATTCGTGAGTAAAATCCGGAAAACTTATGTTGGTAATATTAATACTTCGCGCTTGAATTTTTCGAGTTTACAGCTTTTCTAAAATGGTCTTACCAATGTACCTAGCCAAGGTGACAATCGCTTGCTCTACGACAACGTAACGCTTTGTGTCTCTCTATCACTCTTATTAATGAGACAGTGACATAGTTGTGTTTCGTTCGCTACGGAGCGTAAACGATTGGCATCTTGGCTACGCAGCCAGATATTAAAAGAGCAACTTTCGTTATCAAGATTTTACCGGAATAATCTTTTACATGCTGCACTTAATCGGGAGGATTGGAGGTCTAGGGGCGAGGCCTTTGCCCAGCAGTGGGACACCATATAGGCTTTAAAAAAGAAAAAAAAAACATTTAAAAAATATTTATTCCCCCCCAGATTTGGCGTATTCGAGCAAGCTAAACTATACATGGTAAACGACAATGGTACCCTGAGCAACACCGGAAAACTGGCGTGCGGGTTGGCTGCCGGCGTGGCCGAGGCCGTGTTCGCGGTGACCCCCATGGAGACCGTCAAGGTCAAGTTCATCAACGACATGCGGATGGAGAAGCCCAGGTTCAAAGGCTTCTTCCACGGCGTGAGGACTATTGTTAGAGAAGAAGGTTGGTATATGTGATAATAAGCTGGTGCGGCCGAGGGCGTGTTCGCGGTGACCCCCATGGAGACCGTCAAGGTCAAGTTCATCAACGACATGCGGATGGAGAAGCCGAGGTTCAAAGGCTTCTTCCACGGCGTGAGGACTATTGTTAGAGAAGAAGGTTGGTATATGTGATAATAAGCTGGTGTGGCCGAGGCCGTGTTCGCGGTGACCCCCATGGAGACCGTCAAGGTCAAGTTCATCAACGACATGCGGATGGAGAAGCCGAGGTTCAAAGGCTTCTTCCACGGCGTGAGGACTATTGTTAGAGAAGAAGGTTGGTATATGTGATAATAAGCTGGTGTGGCCGAGGCCGTGTTCGCGGTGACCCCCATGGAGACCGTCAAGGTCAAGTTCATCAACGACATGCGGATGGAGAAGCCGAGGTTCAAAGGCTTCTTCCACGGCGTGAGGACTATTGTTAGAGAAGAAGGTTGGTATATGTGATAATAAGCTGGTGTGGCCGAGGCCGTGTTCGCGGTGACCCCCATGGAGACCGTCAAGGTCAAGTTCATCAACGACATGCGGATGGAGAAGCCCAGGTTCAAGGGCTTCTTCCACGGCGTGAGGACTATTGTTAGAGAAGAAGATTGGTATACAAAGAAGTATTTTATTTTCATATGGAACACTCGAAACCAAGTAAGAGTTAGGGATTGGGGGACACTTTACTCTAACCAAACCTTAGCATAATATTTTAGAAAAACTTACAACAGTGTACTAACGACAACCCACTTCGCTATCGTGAATGGGAAATAATCATCCCCATTTTACCACTTTGCGTATCTATTCATTAGCTTTTCAACCAAATTAAACCAGATTTTTTCTTCATTTTTAGGGTTCCGTACCCAAAGGGTAAAACGGGACCCTATTACTAAGACTTCGCTGTCCGTCCGTCCGGCCGTCCGTCCGTCCGTCCGTCTGTCACCAGGCTGTATCTCACGAACCGTCATAGCTAGACAGTTGAAATTTTCACAGATGATGTATTTCTGTTGCCGCTATAACAACAAATACTAAAAACAGAATAAAATAAAGATGTAAATGGGGCTCCCATACAACAAACCTGATTTTTGATCAAAGTTAAGCAACGTCGGGAGGACTTGTATGGGTGACCGTTTTTTTTGCTTTTTTTTTTTGTTTTTTTTTTTTGCATTATGGTACGGAACCCTTCGTGCGCGAGTCCGACTCGCACTTGCCCGGTTTTTTGTGTTTTCAAATCCAAAATCCGTAAATTCACCAGATGGATTCAAGCTCATCTGACCTAATTCCATAATGTTCATCTTCAGGTGTCGGCGGAGTGTACAAGGGCGTCACAGCGACTATAATGAAGCAGGGTAGTAACCAAGCCATACGGTTCTTCGTGATGGAGTCTCTGCGAGACTGGTATAAGGGTGGCGACCGCGACAAGCCCGTGCCTAAATACATCGTGGGACTCTTCGGTGGTATCGCCGGTAAGTACCATTATCAACATTTCAGCCTTTTATTCACTGCTTAGCATAGGCCTCTCTTCGAGTACCCCACTCTCGGTCCTAAGCTGTCATCTAGAAGTAACCCACTGCCGGGCAAAGTTGACAGATTGAAACCTGTAAATCCTAAAGTAAAATGTAACTTGTAGTCGGTTGACGCTAAGTGTAAGGCCTGAGTGGACGCTCGAAGCGGAGCGTTGGGCGGGGCGTGCAGCGTGGCGTCGGGCTCACAGGTGATTTGAGCAGCGTGCAGTGCACTAAGGCCGCTGCTATACGTTTGCATTTGTTTAACATGCACGCCGCACGCCCCGCCCCGCTGCACGCTCAACTCGAGCGTCCACTCAGGCCTTACACTAAGGCGTTACTGTCTTATAACCATGGAATTAGATATCTACTACCAATGTTATTCTTTTACCTAGAAAATCACGCAAAACGCTTTTTTCGTAAGAGTGGTATTCCACCTGTCCAATATGTACGTCTCACTCTCTCAAAGAAATTGGGTAGGTGGAACACAACCCTATTGTCATTACGAAGTAGCAAATACCTACACAATGCTTTATCTACGAGTAAAAGCGTAAGCAGATTTAAATCATATCGTCTATTTGGTTATCTTATAGTTGACATGGCAGCTGATAAGATGGCCCAAATGCACGACTCATGTTTGTGCTCAACAAATGTTAAACAAGACTTATGCAATACTCGTATTTATAGAAACTTGCATTTCGTAATAATTGAAAGTTATAAGTGTTATAATTTTGGGAACAAATCAAGGGTAGGCTCTCTTCGCCAATCACTCTCTAAGATTATTTGTGTGTTTTACCATAATATTATTTACAGTACATCTGGTGCTCCATTACGACACCCTGTATCATAAGCACATTACGTAACTACGTCGAATATTTAATCTATATTCTTGTTGACAGGAGCCGCATCCGTATTCGGCAACACACCCATCGACGTCGTCAAAACCCGCATGCAGGGCCTCGAAGCCTCCAAATACCGCAGCACGTGGGACTGTTTCATCAAGACCTGGAAGTCAGAAGGCCCCCTCGCCTTCTATAAGGGCACGGTACCTCGCCTGAGCAGAGTGGTGTTCGATGTAGCTATCACGTTCACTATCTATGACAGTATCATGGATGTGTTTAACTATGTGTGGAAGTAAGGGGTTATAGTGTGGGGAACGCTTGTATAAGTTACATCAATGCGTGTTAGCGATTCTATAGGACTAATAGAGTCCGTCTGTGTTCTGTCATCAGTTTAATTATATAAGTGAAAGATAAATGATATTGTTATGTTAGTATAATTTTTTAAAGAGCAAATCAAGGCAGACTTATTTTATATCGTTGCTTTGATAGTGATCATTTTACAATTTAAATAAAACATCATTGTTGTAACTTATAAAAGTGATACAGTACAGGTTTTTAGTCTAAAGAGCTCAATGCGAGACTAATGATTCTCCATTAACTCGTTAGTTCGATTGGAGCCTCTTATAAACGGGTGGTTAGTAGCTTGCACTTGTTGTTGTTGATATATTTATGGAAAGTAAGGCTTACTGAGCTACGGGTCTTTTGACTTAAAACTTAAATAATAATTGTTGTGACAAATATGACAAGACTTAATTCTATAACATGACCATATTTATTTTTGAAAACATGTTGAATATGATAAAGATATTTCTCATGACAATTTTTATTAAGATATTGGCTTGCTTACGAGAAAAGACCGTTAGGAATTGATGAATCGTTGTAGGATATAGCACTAGTGCCTTCGGCGGTATTTTAGCTGTCCGCCCGTTTATGACAATTATAACTTAGAAATATTCACTGTCACATATGAAGAGGACTTAGTCTTATCGAATATGCTAAAGGAATAGCTAAATGTGGTAAATGATAAGTTCTAACGCGTATATTGAAAAATACAATATTATCTTTTTTATCTTCCGAATGGAATGCCAGCCATAACGACTAAGTATAACTTGTCAATTTGGAGTTTTTTTTACACAATAAATTATTTTGATACAGTATTGTATTTTTTACTATATTTTATGACAAAACATGAAGTTATTACTCATTATCTTCGTAGTTGTACAAATGTTCATGCGCTTGACAGGTGTAAGTGAAATGTAATCGCGTATAATAAGTGTTATTTTTTTGTAAAATCATCGAAAGTATATTTTTGTAGGTGTACAGAATTACAGATGTAAACAGTTTATGGTGTTGACCGTATTTATTACTCATGACTTTCAAACAGGGTTTCTTGTTTCTTGTATTTTTTGTTGTTTCTTTGTTTTATAAAAGTCTTAGATTACGCGGTAGTGAGGTTTATTACAATGAAATGTATTTTATGAGTTATTTTTTTAAATTTTATGCAGAATCATGGCTTGTGATAATTTTTGTTTAAAACGAAATGACATACATTTGCAGAATGTATCCGAATTTATATGTATTGTGATGTTTATATAACAACAGGTTTTTTATATTTTTTAACGGAGCAGTTTCCTAAGATAAATAGTTATAGGCAACTTAGGCAAGTACAAATGATGAATTCAACGACTACATAACGAAACCAGAATCGTTTAGTATTTAAACCATTTATTATTACCAATGCATTTCTTTTTGTACTCCTTAATTTCTGATCCTTTAAGACCTCTAGAGCACGAAATTTGCGAACAATCCCCCTTTTATCAGAATATCTATTGGCACCTCAAGCCTCAAGGGGTCTTATTCGGACATTCCATTGATATCTGCTTTTAATTGCAAATAATTTATATTATACTATTGTTTTCATAATGTTGACATGTTGCTATTATTTATTTATTTTCGTTTTTATGAAATAAAAATTGTGAAATAAAACGGACTGTAGTTATTTTAAATGATTGTTATTCTCCATTTATGAAATTTTCTTAGAGATCATCTCAATATATGTGACGTCCGACGGGTAAAGGTACCTTATGGCGGTTGGCGCTTACTTTATTATTAACGCCGCTCCAATATTATTGCTATGAGACGTAAGCGCCAGCCGCTATAAGGTACCTTTTGCCGTGGAACGTCACATATGTAGGTATTATCACTGAACTTATCGTTATAGGTTGTAATATGGCGTTAATCCGTGGACAAGTTTATTTACCCTCGAGTATAAAACAATCAAAATATTTGGGTGCAGACATTATAATTATTTGATATTATATAATAACAGAAGACCAAGATTTATTTATCCATTCGGGATCCGTTTCCGTTCGTTTCAAAGCCGTTTTCCTCCCACAGGCGTGATGGTTAACTCGTTAATCTGTAACAAAACATGTATCATGTATGTATAATATTTGTATACTTACTACAAACTAAAATATATTAAAACATACAAAAATAAACAATTAACAGCTACCCCTATAGTTCATGCAAGATCTTTGGAAATATGTCCTGAAGAATTAATCTACATTCTACAAGATAGGGCCACCCCAAACTAGCGTCCCTTGAGCGTCGGCGTCTAGTCAGCGTTATGGAAAATGGCGTCGCCGCGCAATTGCGCCAACGTTGCGTCGAGCAGCAGCCATAGAGTTAAGTAGACGCCGACGCTAGGGTGGCCCTTAGGCCCTATTCGCACGGCAGCTTTTTCAACGCGCGTTAAAAAAGCGTTCGAATGGCACAAATGGATAGCCACATATGTATGCACACGAAAGCTGTCGTGCGAATGGGGGCCTAAGCTCGGTTTTCCTAGGATACCGCTATCCTAGGAAAACCGAGCTTAGGGTGCCGTCATATAGCGGCCGTCTCCATACTAAATAATATACGGCTAAATATGGATGTCGTAGTGTTTGTATGGAGAATGCCGCTATATGACGGCACCGCTATCCTAGGAAACCAGAGCATTAGACTCACGTTGACGGAGGGCGGGGTGGATACAACATAGCGCACGGCCTCGGCGACGTCTTCGGGGCGCAGCGCCGGCGCTGTCAGCGGGGCGCCGTCCAATTCGGCGATCACCATGTCCGTGGCTACCAGCCCCGGGGATATACTCTGAAATAAGAACATATTTCATATTTATTCAGGGATAATTACAGCTAGATAGCGCTGTAAAATTAAATATCGTTAAGTTCTTATCTTATCGTTCTTACGGACTAGCAAGCGCAGCGTAGGACGTCCACCCACAAGATGGACAGACGACGTTGTTAAGGTCGCCGGAAGACGCTGGATGCGGGTCGCTTCCAACCGGCACGTATGGAGGCCTATGTTCAGCAGTGAACGTCTTATGGCTGAGATAACAGTGAACGTCTTATGGCTGAGATGATGATGATGATTTTTGATGAAGTTCTTATCGTCTACTGTATTTTCCTGCATCAGTTATCTACCTCTGCTATAAAAACATGTGTGCGAATGTTGAGCATATGGTACCTATGTACATATACACTATGCAGGCCATACAATTACGGCTAATTAGCCTATATGTGACGTTCCACGGCAAAAGGTACCTTATGGCGGCTGACGCTTACGTCGCATAGCGCCGCAATAACTCAATATTAGAGCGGCGTAAATAATGGCGTAAGCGCCAACCGTCATAAGGTATTATCTTTACCCTTGGGACGTCACATATAGGTACTCTAATGGCTGTGAATGTGGGTTGGATTCGATTATTTCTGCTGTGGTAAAAGCCTGCCAGGAAGTACCGATTTGTATTAACGGACAGAGATGTGAAAAATACTTTATAAAAAGTATTTAAATACAAAATACGAAATAGGTATTTTGAAAATACAAATACTTTGCGATAAAAGGTACTCTGAGTAGTGAATACCTAGTCTGAATTAAAAAGTATTACTCGGAATTTCCGAGTTGAAAAGACTCTTTATTCTTTGAAATCAATCCTCTATCTAAAGTACAAATTTCTAGTTGAGTGCTCATATTAATTAACCGGTAGGATGTAGGTATGGATGATGGTTTTTAACGGCCAACTTTTAAAGCATTAATTTGTAATGTTTTACAGCTAGTATTAATGCCTCTCGTTAGTGTAATGAAAACGTCTCGTTTGTGTTTCACTTCACCAGGGCAGAAAAGTTTGTTCTCCTCTCGTGCCTTGAAAACCTCGCAACACTCAAGATTCCACTTTTTTAACCACTCGCTATGCTTGTGGTCATGTGCGACGTTACTAAACAGATTCAACAGTTGTTCCATGTTAAAAGAATGAGAGAGTCGCCAGGATTTTAACATCAGAAGAGATTGTAACTCCTACCTATATTACCTACCTACTATAAAGTATTTTGCATTTTGAAAATAGGTCCCAAAAACTATTTCAAATAAAATACAAAATAGTTTTCTTCAAAAGGTATTTAAATACAAAATTGTTTGCATTTTGTATTTGCATTTTAAATACAAGTATTTCAAATAAGTCACATCTCTGTTAACGGATACGAACATTTATTTGGCAACCTGGGCCTTAAAGGTTTCTAGCCCCCACAGACAGAGAATCCTGACCATCGGCCGAATATCTGGTATCCGGCCGCCAAATATTCGGCCAGCGGAACTATACCTACATTTCGGTTTTTCAGGTGCGCATTCTGCAGGTTTGACCTGTTTACTAGTAAACGTTCACGCAGACTCATTTCTAGGTTCGAAATGAGTGCGCGTGCAAGTCAGTGGAATGATTAAATTGTTTTAAAATAATAAACAAGTACGATTATGACAGGTCTGTTTCTTATATCCAATTTACTCCGAAATCAAGCAATGTTACTATCCGGTATCCAGTGGCGGATTTCCCATAAGGCGCAGTAGGCCCGGGCCTAGGGCGGCGAGATATTAGGGGCGGCAAATTGTGACAAAAAATTCGCTGATGATAACTAAAAATAACTCAAAATTAGGCTAGGCAACGAATTCTCAAAAAAAGGTACCTATAGAGGAAATGCTTGATACACAATTTTTGACTTATATCTTAGTTTTTCGCTTATATCTCGGAAACTATGCGTTCTAACGACATGATCATTATACAAAATGAAAGTTGGTTAAATTTGCTACAAGCTACAATTTTTACGATATCTTGAAGGCCTTCCACACTAGTGCGCGAATCGCAGCGTGAAGCCGCGAACGCGAGTGTGGCGTCGATTTCGCAAATTGTTGACGCCTTCGCGCCTTGTTCCCCGTTTATAGGGTTCCGTACCGGAAGAAAACGGAACCCTTATAGGATCACTCGTGCGTCTGGCTGTCCGTCTGTCACAGCCTATTTTCTCCGAAACTGCTGGACCAATTATGTTGAAATTTGGCACACATATGTAAGTTTGTGACTCAATGATGAATGTAAATGAGAAAATTAAAAAAAAGTTTTTCAAACTATATCGTGTTACATATCAAACCAAAGAGCTCATTGTAAGAATCTCAAATACCTTTTTTATAATTTTAAGATAAATAGTTTAGCAGTTATTCAAGAAAATAGGCAAAAAAATGTTTTTCTTGTTTCTTTTTTTGATTTTTTGAATGTTTACCTATGTTTACCTACAAGGTACCTACACAAAAGTCAATGTTATTGGTAAAACTGTCACTTAAAATTAATAAGTACTTAAATTGCTTATTTTTTTCGTAAAACCTATGTTCCTATGATCATGTCACAAGGACGTATAGTTTCTGAAATATAATAAGCGAAAAACCGAAAAATGTGACCTTCAAACCAAACCCCCCTTCCCCGGTCAAGGAGACTTTTGATATGTTCACCTCCTAACGAGCCCAAAAAAGTTACTAAGTTAAAAATGTGTCCCAAACATTTCCCTCTATACCTTTTCGTTGCCTGATCTAAATGTAGTCAATATGATGGGTGCTGATGCTGAGAAAGGGGCGGCTACAAGGCCTGGGGCCTAGGGCGGCAAAGACTGCAAATCCGCCACTGCCGGTATCCGGCCAGATAGTAAAATAATGGCCGGATAGTAACCGGATATCCGGTGCATCTCTAGTGAATACCTCTATCCTGTTTCTGACTTTTATATATAGGTATTCTGAGTCGTCTAGCAACCAAAGTATAAACCTAGTAGATTGCGGGTCAAAGAGTTCAATACTTACCGTTGTCTTGATCTTACTGCCGAAGTCACAGAGCTCGTTGTCAAGAGACGCGGTGATGCCGGTGACTGCGTGCTTGCTCCCCGGGTACACGTTGAACATCGAATCGAAGGGAATGTAGTGGCCCGCAATACTGAAATTATAGGACTCCATGAAAAAACGGGACAGAGGACGGGTAGGTGCATAATCTTCAAACGCTAGCGCTAGAGAGCGAATGATTAAATTTCCTGTCGCGGCCCATCAATTAATCTCGATTGATTGAAGCTCTAACGGAGGTTATTACGTACAGTCGCCATCAGATATATCGGAGCAGCCAAGGTGTTCACAAATATCTGAACACGCCTCTATTGTCAAGGCGTTAGAGTGCGCGTTCAGTTATTGTGAACACCTTGGCCGCTCCGATATATATCTGATGGCGACTGTACCTAAAAATTTTAACCTCTGAAGTGAAGTGGGTGCCACCTCAATTTTATAATAAGTATGTGTTTCAGTTGCTTATTTATTAAACTGACCTGTTAATGTTGACAATATGTCCGGCGACGCCGCGTCGGCGCATGGAGGAGATAGCGCGGCGCGTGCACATCACCACACCTTTCACATTGACGTCAATGCATTTCAACAGATTTTCTTCTGGCGTTGGCTTCGGACTTAAGTCTGGAAAATACCTACATGTGTTGAGAAAGATGATAACGAAAGACATTTAGAACTACGTATTTAAACATATGTGCCCCTAGTACCCCTAATTTAAATATGTTTCGCACTTCCTTTTATTTATTATCATCACACATCATTGACAACCGATGATTGATGATCGAGCATTATTTCGACAATCACGCCGAGAGTTGTCCACCCACGAGAAGGCCGAACCAACGGTGCTTTGGCCGTGACGTGACGCAAGTTAATCGCTATCCTTGTCACTCACCAGTCATACCCCCAGGAAAGAAGACGCCAGCATTATTAACGAGCACATCCACCCCGCCGAGCGTGTCGTCCATCCACTGGAACACAGCCGCAACCTCGCTCTGCTGCGACACGTCGCACTGTCTGCCCACTATACTCCCCTTGCCCGTGACTCGCGACTGCAGTTTCTGCGGGAAATATATTTAATCTCATAATCAGACTAGAAAGCACACAGTAAAAGAGACTTTCCTCAACCACACGCCCCTTACACCTTGGATCTCGAGTGCGCTGACATCACAATTTGTACCAGTAGGTACACGTCATGGCTCCTCTACACGATGGGTCAGCGCCGGCCACTCCAAGGGACGCATCAGCCATGTCACCACCGCGGTCTTGCCGGCCCAGCGCTCCATTATCCTGAGAACATCACCAACCTCAACTAACGGCGCCCTCCTCGCGAGCCCGACGACCCTCATCCCAGCGTCAGCTAGCGCGCCGCACACCGCCGCCCCGATCCCCACACTTGCGCCTGTCACCACCGCGGTCTTGCCGGCCCAGCGCTCCATTATCCTGAGAACATCACCAACCTCAACTAACGGCGCTCTCCTCGCGAGCCCGACGACCTCCATCCCAGCGTCAGCTAGTGCGAGTGCGACGCACACCGCCGCCTCGATCCCCGCACTAGCACCTGTCACCACCGCGGTTTTGCGGGCCCAGCGCTCCATTATCCTGAGAACATCACCAACCTCAACTAACGGCGCTCTCCTCGCGAGCCCGACGACCTTCATCCCGGCGTCAGCTAGCGCGACGCACACCGCCGCCCCGATCCCCGCACTAGCGCCTGTCACCACCGCGGTCTTGCCGGCCCAGCGCTCCATTATCCTGAGAACATCACCAACCTCAACTAACGGCGCTCTCCTCGCGAGCCCGACGACCTTCATCCCAGCGTCAGTTACAGTGCCGCACACAGCCGCCCCGATCCCCGCACTAGCGCCTGTCACCACCGCGGTCTTGCCGGCCCAGCGCTCCATTATCCTGAGAACATCACCAACCTCAACTAACGGCGCTCTCCTCGCGAGTCCGACGACCCTCATCCCAGCGTCAGCTAGCGCGCCACACACCGCCGCCCTGATTCCCGCACTAGCGCCTGTCACCACCGCGGTCTTGCCGGCCCAGCGCTCCATTATCCTGAGAACATCACCAACGTCAACTAACAGCGCTCTCCTCGCGAGTCCGACGACCCTCATCCCAGCGTCAGCTAGCGCGCCGCACACCGCCGCTCCGATCCCCGCACTAGCGCCTGTCACCACCGCGGTCTTGCCGGCCCAGCGCTCCATTAACCTGAGAACATCACCAACCTCAACTAACGGCGCTCTCCTCGCGAGCCCGACGACCTTCATCCCAGCGTCAGCTACAGCGCCGCACACCGCCGCCGCCCCGATCCCCGCACTAGCGCCTTTCATCACCGCGGTCTTGCCGACCCAGCGCTCCATTATCCTGAGAACATCACCAACCTCAACTAACGGCGCTCTCCTCGCGAGCCCGACGACCTTCATCCCAGCGTCAGCTAGTGCGACGCACACCGCCGCCCCGATCCCCGCACTAGCGCCTGTCACCACGGCTGTCTTGCCGACCCAGCGCTCCATTATCCTGTGAACATTAGAAATCATGAGATGGAAATATTCTATCTTGCTATTTGTTGTTATAGACAAGTAATATGCCAACCAATACTGTCGGTATAAAACGAAATCGGCACGGAATTTTTAAGCTGTCTTTCTCTAGACTAGCCTTGTACCTAGTTATTTACCTAGAGTTAGTTTACCTAGAGTTAGTTTATGAAAGCGCCACCATAAACCCTGATGAAAATATGACGATTGAGTCGAACGGCTACACTTTATCGATACACTCATTTGTAATTTATTCTATTTAATTGAAATTATCTCAACAAACAGCTAGGACAAATAATGAATTAGCTAGCTCTAATACATTGTGATTAGGAACATGAGCAAATATAAAATATAGAAATTAATTCCCTAATGGTACCACTAATGGCGATGCGATAAGTACAACATTTTGTGGTGTTGATTAGTAAAAATGTAAGTACCCAAATCGTAAACAAACTGAGCACAGTCCAGTTACAAAATTTCCCATAGGAAAGACGGCCGTCTTTCGGAACGATTAAGATCCAAATGTGTTGCTTAGTAGGTAAACCGCGCGTTCGCGCTAAGATTTATTTTTAATTTCCCATTTTTACATTATATTTACTTTATTTTATTATTTTATTTCCTTTTGTTTGTATTAACTGAAGCATAATAAAAATGGATCTAAAATTCGTACCTACCTATTTATAGTCAATTGTAATATTTACATCAACTGTAAAAGCGTCAACCTTAAGACCTTTAACGTTGTGCAACATGAACGATGTTTTTAATAAGATATGATCGATTTCATTCAATCTAACAAACAAAAATTTAATAGGCCGGCCGGCCGGTAAGTGCCATAACATAAGTACCTAATTGCCTATGTATTATATCTGTGAATTGTATTGCCTACTGTGAAATCTAAACCAGCATATAGAAGGGCTCTCCAAACTACGGCCTGGCATTAAATAGATCGTATGGTGCCTGCAATACATACCTATACAGCCTTTACTTACAAATATAAAGTTCAATAAGCCCTACCTAACCGGAATTTGAACTCAGGGCCAGCAGCTTTTTCCGCAATAACCTACCAGGTAAGCTTTTCCGCATAGTAAACAAAATAAGGTTTAATTATTATTTTCGAACTGTAGGTTTTTTAGAGCAACCCACTGCCGGATCTTTTAAGCTTCCTTCCCTATTTCCCTAAAGGGTCAAAAAATAGAATCATAATAACACTCACTCAGTAAAGATAGAAATTTACGCGCAATAACCAACAACAGCAGGCGCACGCGCAGTCCGGAGCACCGTCAGCGAAGTATTACTATACTCATTGTGGAGGGAAACCTGTCGAAAGTTAGACCTGCTCAGCAAACCTTGACTGCTCCAACAGATGAAACTGACCCTTCTGTATCAAGCCATAAAGCTCGCAATACTGTGGCATTGACATGATTGTAATTAGATATTGTATCCTAAACGTTTGTTTATGGCGTTCCAACGACATACTGTTACAGTTTAAGTATTGGGGATACTGTTTCGCGTTTTTAGCTACCTTGTTTAGATATGGCCGATAGCCAGGAAGAGGGGGAGGAGGAATGTATGCCACATTTAGTACAAATTTTATTCTCTTGGAGGGAGGCAGTCACAGCTCCCCCCCCCCTTGTCACCTTGGCGACGCCCTTGTCGGGTAGGTAAACATGTAAAACTACAAGATGATTTTCAACTGTTTAAGTTTTTATCTTAATCTCATCGAGTAAATTAATGAAAGCTAATCACGCTATGATTTTTTTATTTAATAAGCATTCTTTGGCCTTATTAAATCACAAAACAATCAATTACCTCTGTTAACTATTCCATCGACCTTTCTTTCGCATTACCTAATCGACCTAATGCTGCATTAGATTATAGTGTGCAAAAAGAAAATTACTGGGTTAGAACTGATTCCGGCAAGGCAAAATAAAAAATTCAACCGCAAATTACTACTGTCGACAAAAACGAACATTATAAAATTTGCTACGCTCTTTTTTGATTAAAAATTGAAGTTGGCTTCATAGGTACTTTTCGAGAATAATTATCAAGACAGTGTTTTATCATTTTAAACGGTTTAACCGTCTAATATAAAATGATCTACAATTTGAAACAGTAACTACGGGTCCAGAGTTCAAAATGTACATTCACAGCACAACATAAACAAACTAATAGTGAATACTTCACCCTCGTTTACTTAAATATAATCTTAACTCTAGCACCTATCATAAATCGCTCGCTTGCGTCCAAAGATGGCGCATTTCCAATTGATTTTCATTTTGACATTCTTTTGTGTTTCAAAAGCACAATCTCATGATTTGAGTCGACGCGTCGAATTCCTTAAAGGTTTTCTGCAAGGCGAAGGGAGGTCATCGACTATTGTCTCGCATATGCAACTGAGTAAAAGTAAATTATTTAATCTCCTTTAGTTTGTCTTAATAATTTACTATTTTTGTTCGTTTGATCTACACTCAATCAAACGAACAGAAATTCCAATAAATAAAAAATATAGTAAATAAGATTAGTTTAAACAATTTGTGGATTAGATATGGGTCGAATTCATATCCTGTGATTAAAATTAGAATAAATACGCCTATCTGTTTAGCTAATACAAATAAAATCAATATGAATATTAATAAAACGTTCGCAGCCGCATGACGCACCATATGTGTCATTAGCACTGAAAAGCTAGAGTAGTACCCAATTGGTTTCGTCTTGTATTTCAGAAGAACATGTTCAAATGTGTAAAATGCTAGCTGCTGATCACAAACAATTTAAAATAGCCCCTAACATTCAAAACACGCTATCTAAGGAAACTGGTGATGTCGTTCACCTGGTCGACTTACACGGTGAATCTGCGCGGGACCTGTTGTACAAGGTAGAGAAAATTTGGGCATTTTCATTTAACTTGTACAAGTTAAGCGCGACTTAAGACGTGTTTCAGTAACGTCTAACCGTTACCTTCCTGACAAAATGTATGAGATTTGACTTTGACCGTCAGTTTTGTAACGATTGCTAACCGGCCGTTAAAGGTGTTCAATTAAGTGAAATGCCCAGGGGGCCGATTTTTGAATTTCGATCGCTCGATTTCGTCACTCGAAAATCGGTGTAAAACGGCGAAATGCTAATTTTTGAAATACGAGCGATCAAAATTTGGAATCTATTGGTATTGACCACTCGATTTGAATTCTATTAGTAGAATTTAAATGCCTATAGTAGCGGAGATATTATTTAACGAAATACACGAAATCGAGTGGTCGAAATTCAAAAATCGGCTCCCAGGTACTTAATTTAGTTTTTATTCCCATAGTGAAAGTAGCCCATTGTTTAGCTACGAAGCGGGTTGATTGTGATATTCCCTTAGGAATTTTACTTTCCAAGTAGGTTTTTTATCGATTAGTCTTTTTAGGCAGAGTTACACCAAGAAAAGTCTGCAGCGATTCTGATAGCCATAGTTATTTGTACGTCATGATAGAAGTTTGACGTTTAAAATAACACTTGCACTGCGTGGGCTATCAAAACCTCTGCAGACTTTTTGGTATAACTCTAGTGCCTAGGTATTCAGTGACATAACTAACTATACCTACTTAATCAAGCTCAATTTCTATCTATCAAGGCAATCAAGGATGGATTGATCAAGAGTCCCAGTCGATGGCTACTGTTTACCAATAATCGCAATAATGATCTAAGCTCCTTATCGAATGATCGCTGTAACGATATAAATACCATAGCGAATGATTACATTGATGAGAAACGAGCCATTGAAGATCGGTTCGCTAACCTGTACATTGATATAAGCACGGAGGTCTACGTTGCATTTCAACGAAGTAACTGCGTACTTTTATATTCAGGTAAGATTCCTGTATCATTATAAAATAAAAAACTAAATATTAAAAAAAAATTTAAACCGACTTCAAATGGGAAAATCTTCAAACTCTGATTTAACAAATTTGTTACGATTTTGATACGACGGACGATCGCAATTAGCGTTACCTAGGCTACACACGTAACTATAAATCGTAGCGATTAAACTGTGCAGTCCGGTTTTATCCACCGTGTGTATGACAAATCGTTACGATAATCGACAACGATTTGTCATACACACGGCAGATAAAACAGCGCAAATCGGACTGCACAGTTTAATCGCTACGATTTATCGTTACGTATGTAGCCGGCATTAGCGATCGTCGAGGTCGTATCAAAACAAGATCAGTAAATCAGCATCGGCCATTAAACAAAAGGGTGAGAGATCTAAAACTAAACCTTGTCTTCTTCTTTTGTAAAAACTTTGGTAGTTTGGGTAGGTAAGTATAAGTAGTTCATAAAATAATGAAATTCATTAATTTATAACATGTACATTTGTACAGTCCATTAAAAATAATTACGAATAATTCCACACTGCTATAAATATTCAGTAGTGGATTCTTAATTATATAATCTAGATATTCTAGATTATCACGATGCCAAAATAAAGATGCATAGCGTGCTCATGCAGCACATGGTTAAACGTATTTATTTGCATAAAGTATAGGTACCTACTTAGATAATGTTAATACTTGCATGGAGTATTGAATCATAGGTAATTAATGTAATTAGGTATACATGATAAATAAATACGTAAGTAAATTTAATATGTACTTAGTAGTAATTGTAACTTTAGATTTCCATACGGCATACCCATGTTTTGTTCACAATCACCCTATTTTATTTACAAAACACCTACTCAGCAAAGTGTGATATTAGTTTTAATACTTTACAGTACTTAAAGATCTGTCACCTCTTTGCAGTGTATAAAATAAAAGCCCACCTCCCCCTGATATGGGAGGACTTCGGCGTGTGGACGCCGGTCGGCTTCGACCGGCCGCGGCCGGCGCCGGCGGCGGTGCGACGACGCGATCTGCGGGGCGCGGATGTTGTCGTACCTACCGTCTTACTGCACAACCGAACTTTGGAGGACTTGCCCGACTATCTGTAATGGCTCCTCTACACGATGGGCCAACGCCGGCCACTCCAACGGACGCAGCCATGCGGTAGAATGAGATAGCTATATCACTTGCTCCCTCTAACGCATAAATGCGTCCCTTGGAGTGGCCGGCGTTGGCCCAACGTGTAGAGAAGCCATAAGCCATAATACTGCAGCAGACAAAAACAAGGCACCGTCTTCATTCCTAACCACTCACCAGCATCAAATATTGGCCTATACTTATAGCCACGTCAAATTAAGCCGTGCATATTTTCACCACGTCGTGCGCTGGCGTCCGCGTCCTTTGTATTTCCCCCATTACCAACTTAGCACATTTACTTAAGTACTTATACTCTTATACAAAGGCCATAGATACTCGTAAATTATACAATAACAAAGTAAAATCACATTACAAATAATCGCTCATAATATTCTTTCAGACACCGGGAACGGGACACAATGACAAAACTAGTATATTATATGTGTACGCACCTAGTAGAATGGGTGAATGGAACCAAGGTACTGAATCGGACTACCTCATGGGGCTACCTGCAACCAGATGGTCAGTGGGATGGGATCGTACGTGAAATGCAAGATGGACGGGCTGATTTAGCAGGTTACGAATATTTATTTATTTCGGTTCGTAGGTAGGTATTTTATTAATATTTTTTTCTACTCGTCGACTAATTCTTGAATTAAGATTTCTTATACATACCAAACTTCAATTGGGTATTTTTAATGTATGGGCTCCCAGCTCAACTATAATATTCATTTCGATACAGTTTGGTCAACTATAATGAAATTGGCCAATCACAGCTCGCCGTGATCAAGAGGACGAAACAAAACCATAGCTCAAATTAATTATTTATTAGGTTGTATAGTAGAAACAATTGGTTCATAAGTCAGAAACGCGCATGTGACACCCTTAATATGGCAACATCCATAGACTACGAAAACCACTTAGTGTTGCTTGTTAGTCTCCATAGGCTACGGTGGCCAAAATCGAGAAAACAACTGTCTAAAAATTGAATGTAGCGCGGAGAAAGTACCAGGGCCTCATGAGTTACGCTTACGAGAAGGTGTCGTTGACGGCCGGGGCAGGTATCGCGGCTGCTCGCGTATCTTACAATTAGCTGTACCTATACTTTTGGTTTGGTTGTTTGTATGATTCTTTTAAAGTATTATTTTTGCTGACTCGTAGAAAAAGTATTGTATACAATAGTGATATAATCACGCTTTTCAATCTCGTACCTGACTTAGGCAACTCAGCAAGCTTCGTTGCCTAAACACGGTACTCGACTGAAAAGCTCTCTATTATATCACGATTGTATAAAATACTATAGACCTATTTTCTAAAAATGAATATGGGCTTGAACTCCCACAGGTTCCTGTATGATAGCACAAAAAGAACGTGTAAAATACGTGAACTACTTCCTGGCCCCTTCGAAGATTGAAGCTATGTTTGTGTTCAAGAAGCCAGCGCTTGCGTCGGTGACTAACATCTACGTTCTACCTTTTGACGTTGGTGTTTGGATTTCAACTGTACTTCTGATCATTATATCATCCTTTACTTTATTTTTGTCTTCTTTTGGAGAGGATCGTATGGTAAGTTGTTTTCTAGAAAACATACCAATGAATTCATTAAATAGGTATTATAAACTAACTAAACTCATACTAATGTAAGAACGCTAAGCGCGAAGAATTTCGTACATTGACCAGTCATATATGTAAATCGCACGCGCATAATTATACTGCTGTCCCGTTCGCACAGTGGCATTAACCCCCGGCAGCATGAGCGGGACAGCAATATATATTTATAATTACGCGCATGCGATAGAGATAGGAAATGGCAGGTCACTGTATGAGATTCATCGTGTATAGCGTCCTTACTTTAAAAGATGTTATTTACCTACCTACAGAAGAATTACAACAGCAAGTCATGGCTACAAAAAACGTCAGATGGATTTTTTGATACGCTGTGTTTAGTATTTCAACAAGGAACTGCAGCTGATCCGCTTTCGATAGCCAGTAAGTTCATATTCATAACAGTAAATTTTAAGCCATAATATAATTATATAATACACCTACTTATTTTTATAATGATATCCGTTTATGATAATATGCTTCGACGTTAACGGTATTAAAAGAGTACATTTTCCATTACTACCAACATAAACACGTTTAATTTGCTATCTGGCAAAAAAGATCAAATCCGGTGTATAAAAAAATATTGACACGCATGCGCTCATAGACAAGGGCCCAAGGCCCAACCATAGACATAATATATATAGACGGTGTCTCAGCGAGCTGTCACTGTTGCCACTTTTGTTTAGTGTACGATTAACAATGAGGCCCACGTTGCTGTAGCCATGTCGATAAAGTCATATCGATAAACTATCGACATTTCTTGCAATTTTAATTTTACTTCAAAGGCTTAACGATACCTAAAATGACCAAAAACGCTTTTATTCTTTATTGCGGTTATCAGATCACAATTTTATAGTCACGCCCCAGCAGGGAACCAAGGGAAAGTTCAGATATTTAATTGAAATACATAAATACCTCCTAAAATAGGTGTTCCGCAATAATTGAATTATATTATTATATTATAATATATTCATTATCCATTAGCATTTCAATAATGTTTATGTTTAACGAAGATATTGAAGCTTCAATTAATTGCTATTTCGTTCCACTGTGTAGCATTTATCGATATATAACATGATTAAAATCGACTTTTGACATCCCTAAAAGAGCACATATACACGTTTTTACGCACATATACACAGCCTGGATGCATCAAAAAAGGCAACACTTGATTTGAAGTTCACCTTGTCAACAGTATGGTTGTCCTTTTTTGACAAATGGCATTTTAAAAGAGCGAGGAGAGAGAAATGATACTAGTTGCTGCGCCGTCAAAGAGAACAGAAAAGGTAGGGGCCTTGCATGCGCTCCTCGCCAACATTGCCAGATCTACGAAACAATCCGTAGATCTACGGTATTTAGGCTTTGTGCGTGGACCTACAGAGATTATTGTTGAATCTACGGAAGTACGGAACAACAGTTAAAAAAAAACGGAAGTTACTTTTCTGCGAAACAGCGACACTGAATAAAACTTTTGAAAAGTAAATTTAATGAAATTTCTCTTGGTTCTCCAAGTATTTCAAATTATTTCAAAAAAATTTCGCATTGTTACTAACTTTTGATGACCTTGTAATTTTCGGCTGGAATAGCCGGATTTGTTGACCAATAAATATTTTTCTCATATTCCTACTGTCGCTGTCGACCTACAGATTTTAGAAAATTTAATCTGGCAGCACTGCTCCCCGCCTCCCACTTCGGTTCCGCCATTACACGTTCTTTCTTTCGGTTGTCACTTTCGTGAGGAGTGGTTTATTCATCGACGATGTCGTAAGTTTGCTTATTTCTTTAAATACTATTAACAAGGATTATAATTATTAGAACTCGTTAACAACTGATCGGAAACTGTAGTATTGTTAAATCAACAATGTAGACGACAAATTACTAGCATGTATGTAACACGTTGGCGACATAACCTATAAAGTGTCCGATGCTAACCTTATTTTTACTTATTTTAGGTCGAAAGTATCCCGTGATACGCTCTATGAGTGCGTCAACGCCGTGCTTCAGGCGTCAAAGGACAAGAAGCGCCGCTTCCTGGAGACAGTTGAAATCCAGATCGGTCTGAAGAACTATGACCCCCAGAAGGACAAGCGTTTCTCTGGCACCGTCAAGTACGTTTACCTGTACTAAACATTTTTGTGGTCGCCATGCGGCCACCAGAGTGGTTAAATACAGGGAGTTGGCTTATTGCTGACGGGACTCTACCCAGAGTCTTTAAATATCGGGTAGGCGAGCTTCGGCTCTCCGACTAACTTTTAAGGTTATAAAGGAGTGGTAAGCCAGCGATTACTTATCATTAAATTAGTGAAATTTTCGAGTCCCACTGTCTGGTTTGGTCTAATTTACTGAACAATGTGTCTATTCCATTTGCCAAAAGTTTTTGACCCAAAACAAAAAACGAATCGCTCAATGCAACTAGATGATGTCTAAAATTGCATGTATTATCTAATGAAAATACTTTGATGACAAACTTTATCTGATACCCCTAAATACTTAAATCAAATTCCTATAACTTGGTACTATTCGCTAAAAGCAGTGATCAATTGCAGACTGAAGTACATCCCCCGCCCCAAGATGCAGGTGTGCATTCTGGGAGATCAGCAGCACTGCGACGAGGCAAAGAACTTGGATGTGCCGTGCATGGATGCCGAAGCTTTGAAGAAGCTCAACAAGAACAAGAAGCTTGTCAAGAAACTAGCTAAGAAGTAAGTTGTTTATCTATTGACCTTAGAGCCACCCCACACTAGCGTCTCCCGAGCGTTGGTGTTTAGTCAACTCTACGGCAGATGCTCAACGCAACATTGTTTCAACTGCGCAGCTACCCCATTTCCCATAGTGCCATGACGCTCTATAATATTTTCATGCAATTTAAGAAAGTAAGCGCCACTTACACCATCCAACTAACCTGGGGTTAACCGGTTAAACCATTAACCCAGTGTAAAATTATACTGGAAACCGTGGCAACTCCTGGTTTAGCCATGTTAACCCTGGGTTTGTGAATGGTGCAAGTGGCCCTATGGCAATGTTCTTTTTCATGTCATATGTCGGTTTTTACAGATTTTTATTTTCTTCAACTTATTTCCAGATACGATGCTTTCCTGGCATCTGAATCCCTGATCAAACAGATCCCGCGTCTGCTGGGCCCCGGTCTCAACAAGGCGGGCAAGTTCCCTGGTCTGCTCTCCCACCAGGAGTCCATGACGCAGAAGATCGATGAGGTCAAGGCCACCATCAAGTTCCAGATGAAGAAGGTAATATTTTTGTTTTACATATTTTTAGTATTCCGTACAAAACTTTGTTCACGGAACAGTTATTATTTTTACAATCCTTAAAGCCTGTCAAATATTATATTTTGCATAGATGGGACTTAATATGTTTAATCATAGGTCTTGTGCCTTATTATCAGATAGCCATTGTAAAATATTTTAAAATTTGTTAACATCGAGTTAGAATTGAAATTGTAAATACATGTGCACGTTTTAGGGTTCTGTACCCACAGGGTAAAAATAGGACCCTATTACTAAGAATCCACTGTCTGTCACCAGGCTGTCCAGGCTGTATCTCATGAACTGTGAGTTGTTTCCGCTATAACAACAAATACTATAAAGTACGGAACCCTCGGTGGGCAAGTATCACTCGCACTCGTCCCATTTTTGTATTATTTTGTCCCAAGTCCTTCAAAGTTTTGACAGCTTTGTACAAAGGGTTAGTAATGGCAGTTCATAACAATAGAAAAAAATCGAAATGATGTTTAAAATTGCATGTATTATCTAATGAAAATACTTTGATGACCAACTTTCACTGATCATTCATTCTATCACCACCTATCAATACTTACCAAAAAGAATACTGAATAAAACATCGTTTTCCAGGTCCTGTGTCTGTCTGTGGCAGTTGGACACGTGGACATGACCCCGGACGAGCTGGCACAGAACGTGCATCTCTCCATCAACTTCCTCGTGTCGCTGCTCAAGAAGCACTGGCAGAACGTGCGCTCGCTGCACATGAAATCCACCATGGGCCCGCCCCAGAGATTGTACTAAGCTATAATATACTGGACTACTAAATTTATTGTTTTTTTACTACCCTGACTATCTGTATTTAAAATGTCAACCACTTCGCAAGTACGCACTGCCGTCTCTTACCGCATGAACCGTATCATAGTTAAATTACGTCATGCTCCGTGGAAACCCCACTGTCTGTTTTGTGATTTATTGAAACGTAATGCTGATGTACACAATATGTACTGAATTAGTACATACTTAGAAAAATTTGTACCTCAATAGATCGAGAGTACAATTAACTCAATTCGGACTTGCTGTAGAGCATCTCCCCAGCAACCCCAAAATTTAATTAAAGAATATTCACGTAAATACTTACTTTTTAGCAAAAAAGACGCCTAAAAAAAATTGTACTGCAGTTTTTAATGTTGATCGAGTAAGCCATGGCTAGTTAAATTAACTAATTGTCGCCAGGACGCAAGCGCCTCCAGCCGACTTCTCATAGCTCCTCTACACGATGGGCCAACGCCGGCCACTCCAAGGGACGCATTTATGCGTTAGAGGGAGCAAGTGATATTGCTATCTCATTCTACTGCATGGCTGCGTCCCTTGGAGTGGCTGGCGTTGGCCCATCGTGTAGAGGAGCCATCAAACGTACGAAACTTTGTGTTTTTATTTAGGTACAATGAGATACACACGTTTTATTTATGTTATGAACTTGGTTTCTGGTGAGAGTTCAATTTTTTTCTTGGCAACCAGCAATGGGGGTGTAGTTGCATTGATCATAAACGTACGTACTTATTTTTAGTCGTACCTTCGTGTTTTTTACATGACATTATTGAAGTATCTTGATAACGTTAAAACGAAGATTAGGTACTTTTATTTTTATTGCTAGGTACTTATAGGAGTTACAATTCATAAAACCATATTTTTATATCATTTTTAATTGTTTAACGTAAAATATGTTATACAAGGAAACATAATAAACAAATCGATTGAAAACTATTTTTAAGTTATCTTATTGACAAAATATCATCATCTAAACATATATAAACATTGATTGACTTTTTGCATTTTTAATAAAATTAACTCTTGATGTAAATAAGTATGTTTGATTGAAATGGTTTACCAAAATTTGTTTTATGTACCTTTGTCTTGAGATCATCATAGCAGTACCAGTAAGGTCCCGTTTTACAATGAGCTGTAAAATGACCAAGTCCTGTTGCAACTGTTGGAGGTACAAATTCAATAATTGACGCTAGGTCGTATCGTCTGTTGCTTTGCAGAACTAATGTTTTTGGCAGTTCTTTTATAGTCACTGTATTAACGACTTCAAATATAATATGATCCGATAAATTATAGGTCATCGCAACTGTGCCAAAACATTGTTCGTTATTACACTTTGTATATTCATTGCTCAACATAGAGTTTGCTGATGATTCTAAGCCAGCAAGACTCTCCTCCAAGTATAGGATATTCAACGGTAAAATTGGTAACATTCTTTCTGTTCTCTTGTCACAAGTATTGCATGTTTTTAAAATTCTTGCACTACAATATTCACTAAAGAGAATCGACTCAAAAATCTTGGTCACATTACACTGACAATCATAAATTTTGAGATTACCCTGGTAAGAAATTTTGTCACAAAAATTTATAAGAATATCTGACCTTAATCGTAATACATCAACATCCAAGTCATTCAGAGATACTGCTTTAACCAACATAGAAAAAGTCGATTTTATACGGTCGACATGTTGAGCAAAAACATTATTCTCTTTATAAAGTACGGCAAATGCTTGTAGAACAGCATCAAACGCGCATGTATTTTGCAAAATTATATCTTTCATTCCTGATCTACTAATATTTCCGTTTGGAATCAAATGTACATACTTTCTATTACTCTTTGGTTTAATTGTTTCGATTAAAGGTTTCGATTTATTAGTATTGTTTTTGTTTCGCCAGTTTTCCTCGTTTTTTGGTTTAGCTATGAATATAGAATTATCCCCGAAAGATTTATCAGTTTCATCAAAGCTTTTTTGTGATTTTTCTTGTGAATCATTAGTACAATCAAGGGAACCATTTGCTGTCTGAAAAATATCAGGATAAGAGCGTTTCGCGGCCTTTAATTCTCCAGATAAATAATCAGTATGAACCATAATAAATCTATCCACACGCAAAAGACCGCAGTCTTTAAAATAACTTTCAACGTTGCTGCTACTAGCATTGTCAGTCGATTCCTTGAAAAAAGGCAACATTAGATTAGTCCAAAGGGGCAGTCTATATATAAGTTTCTTAAAGCTTTCTATAAATATAGGAAAAAAATAAACATTTTCAAAATTAGTGTCTTCACACAGATCACTGTGCACTTTTTCTCTGTTTATAATATGTTCGAAATCGGCAATAACTGTGTTCTGAAGAAGTAATTCGTCATCATTTTCTTCAAATATCGAACCCTCGTTGTCTGATTCTATTACTTCTTCTGGTTGTTCCATTTCTTCAAGAATGTTTTCAATTTCTTCAGTTGTGCCAAGCAACTTTTCTTTAGCTATTTCACATCTCGTTATCTGGCCATTTTTTGTACATCGATCAAATCTGTTAACTGCAACTATTATAACATTTAGTATGATTTCTTTCGCCGTCGCATAAATATTACACGATTTAAGCTTTAACAATTGCCGTATGTAAAATTTCTTCACACGCATGTCAACATTTTTGAAACATTTAAGTCTGTATAAAGTTTTTATAAAATGTGACGAATCAAGGCGCATTATACACTTTGGACTAACTTTCGTTAGCCCTTCTAAAAGTGAAAAACAGTGATTTATGTAAGCTTTTGTCGTATTAAAGGTAGTGAACACTTTAACACAAGCACCGATCAAAGCGCTGGAGTCATCGGTAATCACTTCCTTAGGTTTTGGCATAGATTGTATCCATGTTTTTAGCCATAAATATATGTTGTCTAGTGTTTGAGTAGCTGAAATCATCTGAGCGATTGGTATAGACGTGTTTTTAATTTTAAGAAGTACAACGTATAAGAACAGATGTTTTGACTGGTAACAGCGTTTCGGGTCGATTGGAGGCCGTATTTTTTTAAATAATGATCCAGTTGCGTCTAGGCTCAGTGAAGTATAATTTGTATGTGAAAATGTTTCATAAAATGTTCGCTGCAACTTCGTCCAATAATAGACAAAGAAGGGGTTGAGGGAAACATTCCGAATTACAGTATCAAATGGTGGCGTAAAACTCATTATCCATAACGCCATCGTCACAACTCTGTGATAATATGTGGAAGTATTAGTCCGGCTCCTTATATTTTGAAGAGTTTTAAGTGTAGGAATGAAAGGCGGTTCCTGTGTATCATCATCACCAAGGACACTATTCATTAATTTATTTCGAAATACTATTGGATATTCATTTTCCAAGCTAGCAGCAAGTTTTTCTTTAGTGCATTTTGTTATTCTAACTTTTTTCTTGTGGATCAATTCTGAATCTACATTTTGCAGAATACACTTTACAGAAATCGAATTACTATCACGATTATCGGTGTAGATAAAAATTTTACCACTGCATTCTTGACAGTAACCATTTATTTTTACACTGTCACCATTAGTATAATTATTTTTGAATACCCATGTGCACCTATTTTTAGTTTTTTCCCAAATTTGTTTTCTTATACAGTCGCTCCAAACTCCTGACGGCAATCTCTTTTTTAAACTGCGGCGACCAGAACTGTCTTTGATGTCATTATGTAGCTGCGGTTTGATCTTTTCCCATTCGCATAGTTCCATTTCAAATTCTACTATATTGTCATCACAATCACTGTTACTATCAGAAAGTGTTGACTCACCACTATTGCTATCCACACTTGAAGAATCTTCGGAACAACCGTTACTTTTACCGATAGATAGTTCATGATTAATATTTTTATTAATGTCCATCTCACTAAAAAATAAATTGAAATTTCTTTTAGCGGAAAGGTACAAAGCCTTAGGTGATATTTGAGCACTTAACTTACGACTTATTGTCTTGTAAACATCACTTCCAGAACTTGGCAAACTAGTCACATCACGGAATTGTTCACTGTGTTGTAAGAAAACACACTTTTGTTCCTCTAAAGAAACGGATAATCTTTTTCCACGCTTCATTTTTGAGAATGTACGAACACCATACGCGATCGTAACGGAGGAGTGAATGATGATTCGGTTAAAACACTAATTGAGGGTAGTTGACAAATTTTACACTGCAGTGATATTAATACCCACATAAACAGAACAGTACCCGCGACATACATTCATGTTGTATCTGTGGGTGTAAGTATGAATGTAAGTAATTAAGGAAAACTATTATACAGTCTGACAAAAAAGAGTACAAATTAAAAAGTGGCAATACTGTAGTGTCGTCCCGTTTTCTAATATACAATTATACATTGATTTGAAAGGGACGACACTTCAGTATTGCCACTTTTTAATTTCTACTCTTTTTGCCAACAACAACAACAGCCTATAAGTAAAGTGGTCAAGTAAATCTTGTCAAAAGAAAAAGGCGGCAAATTTAAAAATGTAGGCGCCAAGGGTTATCGTCCCAAAGAAAAACTGAATTTCGCGCCTTTTACTAGTGACAAGATTTGCTTGACCAACTATAGGTAAATATGTAAATATATTTGTCTAGTTCTTGTCACGGGTCACAGACAAGACATCCTGCAGACTGAGCATAGTAGCGCTACCACAAAATGCACTAAAGAAAAACTTGCTGCTAGCTTGGAAAATGAATATCCAATAGTATTTCGAAACAAATTAATGAATAGTGTCCTTGGTGATGATGATACACAGGAACCGCCTTTCATTCCTACACCTAAAACTCTTCAAAATATAAGGAGCCGGACTAATACTTCCACATATTATCACAGAGTTGTGACGATGGCGTTATGGATAATGAGTTTTACGCCACCATTTGATACTGTAATTCGGAATGTTTCCCTCAACCCCTTCTTTGTCTATTATTGGACGAAGTTGCAGCGAACATTTTATGAAACATTTTCACATACAAATTATACTTCACTGAGCCTAGACGCAACTGGATCATTATTTAAAAAAATACGGCCTCCAATCGACCCGAAACGCTGTTACCAGTCAAAACATCTGTTCTTATACGTTGTACTTCTTAAAATTAAAAACACGTCTATACCAATCGCTCAGATGATTTCAGCTACTCAAACACTAGACAACATATATTTATGGCTAAAAACATGGATACAATCTATGCCAAAACCTAAGGAAGTGATTACCGATGACTCCAGCGCTTTGATCGGTGCTTGTGTTAAAGTGTTCACTACCTTTAATACGACAAAAGCTTACATAAATCACTGTTTTTCACTTTTAGAAGGGCTAACGAAAGTTAGTCCAAAGTGTATAATGCGCCTTGATTCGTCACATTTTATAAAAACTTTATACAGACTTAAATGTTTCAAAAATGTTGACATGCGTGTGAAGAAATTTTACATACGGCAATTGTTAAAGCTTAAATCGTGTAATATTTATGCGACGGCGAAAGAAATCATACTAAATGTTATAATAGTTGCAGTTAACAGATTTGATCGATGTACAAAAAATGGCCAGATAACGAGATGTGAAATAGCTAAAGAAAAGTTGCTTGGCACAACTGAAGAAATTGAAAACATTCTTGAAGAAATGGAACAACCAGAAGAAGTAATAGAATCAGACAACGAGGGTTCGATATTTGAAGAAAATGATGACGAATTACTTCTTCAGAACACAGTTATTGCCGATTTCGAACATATTATAAACAGAGAAAAAGTGCACAGTGATCTGTGTGAAGACACTAATTTTGAAAATGTTTATTTTTTTCCTATATTTATAGAAAGCTTTAAGAAACTTATATATAGACTGCCCCTTTGGACTAATCTAATGTTGCCTTTTTTCAAGGAATCGACTGACAATGCTAGTAGCAGCAACGTTGGAAGTTATTTTAAAAACATTAAACAGCTACTACTCAATTCAAGAAGCGGTCTTTTGCGTGTGGATAGATTTATTATGGTTCATACTGATTATTTATCTGGAGAATTAAAGGCCGCGAAATGCTCTTATCCTGATATTTTTCAGACAGCAAATGGTTCCCTTGATTGTACTAATGATTCACAAGAAAAATCACAAAAAAGCTTTGATGAAACTGATAAATCTTTCGGGGATAATTCTATATTCATAGCTAAACCAAAAAACGAGGAAAACTGGCGAAACAAAAACAATACTAATAAATCGAAACCTTTAATCGAAACAATTAAACCAAAGAGTAATAGAAAGTATGTACATTTGATTCCAAACGGAAATATTAGTAGATCAGGAATGAAAGATATAATTTTGCAAAATACATGCGCGTTTGATGCTGTTCTACAAGCATTTGCCGTACTTTATAAAGAGAATAATGTTTTTGCTCAACATGTCGACCGTATAAAATCGACTTTTTCTATGTTGGTTAAAGCAGTATCTCTGAATGACTTGGATGTTGATGTATTACGATTAAGGTCAGATATTCTTATAAATTTTTGTGACAAAATTTCTTACCAGGGTAATCTCAAAATTTATGATTGTCAGTGTAATGTGACCAAGATTTTTGAGTCGATTCTCTTTAGTGAATATTGTAGTGCAAGAATTTTAAAAACATGCAATACTTGTGACAAGAGAACAGAAAGAATGTTACCAATTTTACCGTTGAATATCCTATACTTGGAGGAGAGTCTTGCTGGCTTAGAATCATCAGCAAACTCTATGTTGAGCAATGAATATACAAAGTGTAATAACGAACAATGTTTTGGCACAGTTGCGATGACCTATAATTTATCGGATCATATTATATTTGAAGTCGTTAATACAGTGACTATAAAAGAACTGCCAAAAACATTAGTTCTGCAAAGCAACAGACGATACGACCTAGCGTCAATTATTGAATTTGTACCTCCAACAGTTGCAACAGGACTTGGTCATTTTACAGCTCATTGTAAAACGGGACCTTACTGGTACTGCTATGATGATCTCAAGACAAAGGTACATAAAACAAATTTTGGTAAACCATTTCAATCAAACATACTTATTTACATCAAGAGTTAATTTTATTAAAAATGCAAAAAGTCAATCAATGTTTATATATGTTTAGATGATGATATTTTGTCAATAAGATAACTTAAAAATAGTTTTCAATCGATTTGTTTATTATGTTTCCTTGTATAACATATTTTACGTTAAACAATTAAAAATGATATAAAAATATGGTTTTATGAATTGTAACTCCTATAAGTACCTAGCAATAAAAATAAAAGTACCTAATCTTCGTTTTAACGTTATCAAGATACTTCAATAATGTCATGTAAAAAACACGAAGGTACGACTAAAAATAAGTACGTACGTTTATGATCAATGCAACTACACCCCCATTGCTGGTTGCCAAGAAAAAAATTGAACTCTCACCAGAAACCAAGTTCATAACATAAATAAAACGTGTGTATCTCATTGTACCTAAATAAAAACACAAAGTTTCGTACGTTTGATGGCTCCTCTACACGATGGGCCAACGCCAGCCACTCCAAGGGACGCAGCCATGCAGTAGAATGAGATAGCAATATCACTTGCTCCCTCTAACGCATAAATGCGTCCCTTGGAGTGGCCGGCGTTGGCCCATCGTGTAGAGGAGCTATGAGAAGTCGGCTGGAGGCGCTTGCGTCCTGGCGACAATTAGTTAATTTAACTAGCCATGGCTAACTCGATCAACATTAAAAACTGCAGTACAATTTTTTTTAGGCGTCTTTTTTGCTAAAAAGTAAGTATTTACGTGAATTTTCTTTAATTAAATTTTGGGGTTGCTGGGGAGATGCTCTACAGCAAGTCCGAATTGAGTTAATTGTACTCTCGATCTATTGAGGTACAAATTTTTCTAAGTATGTACTAATTCAGTACATATTGTGTACATCAGCATTACGTTTCAATAAATCACAAAACAGACAGTGGGGTTTCCACGGAGCATGACGTGTTAAATTACCAAGTTAGAAAAAAATGTTATTGTATACAGTTGAAATAAAATAAATCAATGATAAATTGATAAATAATTTCCATAGTCTAATAAAATATGGTCTTCTCTTCCCAAAGTGACACAAGCATACGTCACAATAACATTTATATATATAGCGCTATTGCATTTTAGGGCCCCCCTACATCTGGCGTCGCGAGCGTCGGCGTCGGTCCAGCGCTATGGAAAATGACGTCGCTGCGCAGTTGCGTCGACGTCGGCCATATAATTTTATTGTAGACGCCGACGCTCGAAAGACGCCAGATGTGGGGGGGCCCTTATTAGCGCTGTCGCATGATGACGTAGGCTTGTCAGTCACGTGGTTTGCGAGTACTCTGAAGAGTACCCGGCGATAAATATTGCACATCGGTCTTTAGAAAGGGAATATTGGAGACAACGAGAGAGAAAGAGACGACACTTTACGAAGCCGAAATTCCGATGTGCAATATTTATCGCCGGGTTAAGCAAAGTGAGGCTCGCGGGCCGCAAGTGAGAGGTTTACGGCCCGCGGGCGAGTTTTACATGTTTAGGTATTTTAGGAAAATCATCAATATTCCATCCACAGGCCGGCAGATCCTATTGCTAGGACTGATGGCGTTCATGTTCTTGTACACTGCGTACTCCGCCAACGTGGTGGCGCTCCTGCAGTCTCCCACCAACGACATCAACAGCGTTGAGACCTTGCTGACGTCGCCGGTGGCGTGCGGCTCGCAGGACGTCGTGTATGCGTGGCAGATGTTCGGGGTAAAGTATAATGGCTCCTCTACTCGATGGGCCAGCGCTGGCCACTCCAAAAGACGCAGCCATGCTGCGGTGGAATGAGATAGCAATATCACTAGCTCCCTCTACCGCATAAATGCGTCCCTTGCAGTGGCCAGCGCTGGCCCATCGTGTAGAGGAGCCGTAAGCCACGACTGTATTGGCCTATGTTACAATTAATCGAAAATTACTAGCCACCCTAAACTAAAAATGAATTCTATTCATATATAAACAGAATTCATTTTAGTATAATATGTTTCAATAACTAGCCGCCTTATATACTAAAATGAATTCTGTTAATAGGTGAATAGAATTCATGACCAATTACGGTACTTCTTGTAAATCCCAAGAACCTGTAAAAAAGTTGTATCACAATGCTCTAAAATCGAGATAGGTATGGTCGATTGGTCAGCCAAGAAAGTGGTCTACCACTTTCGACTCTATCATCTGATTGATAGAGTTACTACTTGAATTAACAATTTACGTTATTTTTCAGCACGAGTCACGCCCAATTCATCGTCTTCTGGCAGATCGTAAAATTAATTCGCAGGGGAAAAAAGGTTTCCTCAGTGTTGAAGACGGCATACGCAAAGTTAGAGAGGTACGTAGGTGTCCAGTTCAATGTATAAAGCTTCAAGTATCAATACACTGGTCTGGTGTGCGAGCAGGACATTGCAATGAACTGCGCTGCCTCGGTCACACACCCGATCAGCGTGCGTATCCGCATCAGTGTGAAAAAAGACTTATAAGTATTGGCTTATTTTATGGCAGCCATGGTAACTTTCCTTAAAAATGGACTATCGCCATATTTTAAATGGATTTTACCCTATTTTAAGGAAGCATACTTTACTATTACTGCACTACTGAGATGACTAACACTGCGTCTTACGTACGCGAACAACTCGCGAACGCGACGCGGCGCGGCGGGCCCAAGGCGTTCGCAACGAGATCGCCCACGTAGGACACTTCTATAGGTATCAAAGGATTGATTCACCCCGCGCCGCATCGCTTCGCTTCGCGTTCGCGTGTTGTTCGCCTACGTGACGTAGTACGCTGCGTAAGTAGGCATAATTTTAGTATATCCCAAAATACCAAGTACAGAATGTGATGTTATGATCATTCGTCTATCCAGGGCATGTTCGCGTTCCACGTGGAACAGACGGCGGGCTTCGACCAAATCCAGAAGACGTTCCTAGAGGACGAGAAATGCAACCTCGGCTTCATCAAGTACATGTCCACCACGTCGCCCTTCGTGGCCTTCTCGCAGATCACGCCTATCAAGGAGATGCTTAGGATCGGGTAGGTTACCTTCTCTTTAGAAGATCCCTACCCCCCTTAACCCCTCCACAGATCCCTTTGGGCCCACAGATTACCAGAGCGGCTACCGCGAAAACCGAAATTCGCAAATTGCGGGGATCTTTCTCGTTTACTCCAGTGAAAGCGTAATTAGAGTGACAGAGAAAAATGCCCGCAATTTGCGAACTTCGATTTTCGCGGTTATAGGCCTGACCGCGCGGTGTTTGGAATTTGGAACATATACACGATTGCAGCGCCATCTAATTTGGGCCTGAAATAACATTTTCACCACACCAGTTTGGAAAGGGTTACTTTGCACTTCAAAATCTGATAGCAAAGTTGCATTTTATTCACATGTGAGGCAAAGTAATCAAATGCAAATTTTGAGTTGTTTTCTTATGTTTGCTGGCAGAACTGACTTTTAAATGATGATTTTGGATGATAGATATTTAATAACATTCATTTGGATTTGATTTTGTTTGATATTTTACATTTAATATTTGCTTCGGGTTGGTGTGGTGAAAAATGTTGTGTTTCACTCGGGGGCAAATTTTGTTTAACCCTCGTGCTTTGAAACCCTTGCAACGCTCAAGATTCCATTTTTCGAACCACTCGCTACGCTCGTGGTTCAATTCTGGAATCTTTCGCTTGCTCGGGTATCAATATTAGCACGAGCGGTTAAACAACAACTTTGCCCCCTTGTAAAACAAATAACTATTATCTATTCGTTTTCATACTTGAAAATATTACTATCACGAACACTAGAGTATTTTAAAATATGTCTCACGAAAGTTTAATATCGAACACTAGAGTAGGTAGGTACGCGAAATATCTAGTACACGTTTTAGTCACGTTCTCCATGTAGGCATTCGGTTAAGTCGTGGCTCTGTAGGGCAGGTAAAGGACGCTAAAAAATACACAAACTCCCTAGAATTAAAATATCTTCTGTACTGCAGTGCTAACCGCATAATGGAAGTGGGAGTGCAGAGCCGCTCGGCGCGGCGACTAGTTCCGGAGCGGCCCCGCTGTGGCGCTAGTGCTGCCATGTTCAACGCCGTACGACTGAGCGACGTCGCGCCCGCCTTCCGCGTATTGCTGGCATTTTATGCATTGACGCTACCAATATTTGGACTGGAGATATTGGTTAAGCGACGAGGTAATCCCACAGCATAGTGTACCGCCTAGTGGTGAACGACTAGCGGGGCGTGCAGGGATTTGTAGTACAGCATGTACCTAGAGGGCACTCATACGAGAGTTTGCATGTGTTTAACATCAGTGCCGTAGCGTGAACGAATCTAGCCGTGGGCGAAGTCGCATCTGCGAGGCCCTTTTCTCTCACTGTGCCCGAAGGGGTCTGGCGCCAGGCCTCCCCTAGCTACGCCACTGTTTATCATTGACCCCGCGCCCGACACCCCGCTGAAGAGTCCACTCAGTTTGCACACTTAAGACTTGTTCACAGCCGTTTGATAGAGCACCATCATTGCCGATACTGGAGGCCAAGCTGGAGTTATTAGTTTGGCGACGAGGTAAAAGACCTACTCCACTAGTAACCACAAGAATAGCCTTTTTAACTAAGTAAAAAATCTTCACTAAATGGCCATGTGAGTCGATCCACATACAAAATACGGAACCCTAAAAAGGTCACAGCCTGTCTGGGCTAAATTACATCTATGTTTTCAGAAATGAAAAGAGAAAACTGCGACTCAAAATCTGTGGACACCGCAACTGAAGAAATCACCGAAAATATAATTATCTAAGATGAATATATGAGTAATAAGACACAGAGTAATTGAAATATGTATATTTTGATACCGTACTTGTATGTTAATAGAAAAATCTCCGAAATACTGACACTTAACAAGGCTAGAGCTATAAATGGTCGACTGTACACATGTCATATGCTACACAGATACTCTTACACTCATAGGAACATTTGCACCTTAGCCTAACCTAACTATTGCCTTATTCACATAGATAAGAACATGCACAGAGTGGGGCAAATACAAATAAATTGTATATAATACCTGTTTGACAGCTAGATGGCGCTATAGTATCAAAGATTCAATGTTTGGGCCCCCCCACATCTAGCGTCTTTCGAGCGTGAGCGCTATGGAAAATGACGTCGCTGCGCAGTTGCGTCGACGTTGCGTCGAGCAGCGGCCATAGAGTTGTAGACGCCGACGCTCGAAAGACGCTAGATGTGGGGAGGCCCTAAGAGAAAAATTGCGGCTATCATAAGTTGACACCGTCTACACCATCTAGTTAAGCTGTCAAACCAGATTGCAAAAGTGCATACTTTATGAATGGAATTCATTTATCAAGTGGGTATGCACCTTTGCGGCTCGCTATACTTACTCCACTTTATGCGTATTCTTACTTTTTTTCTATGCTTATGCAGGATATAAAGGCGAGATTCCACCAGTGTGCGGGCACAAGCATATTCAATACAAAAATGTTAGTGCCGCACACCGGTGGAATCCCGCCTTAACATTTATAGTTCGTTTTTTTAGCATTAGAAAGAACTCCACAGAAGCAAGCGTGCAGTTTTTATCAGGCTCTTTAATTGTTAATAATTATTGAATTATCTAATGTAGCATGGTCAATACATATAATTTACTTCAAATGATTACCGCTACAAGTGTTGGATTTGGAACCACAAGCTTACTTCTGCGAAGTTCTTTCTAATGCTAAAAAAACGGACTTTAGGGCTAGGAAAAATATTTACATTTTCATAATACATAGGTGTATTTAATCAAACTTGTTAATGTTTTAATCTCGTATGTAAAATGTTTATTTAACTGAACAAAGGAAAGGCGACTCTATAAAACATAGACTAGGAATCCTCTAGACCGAGTTTGGTATTGTCTTGGGTCGTCCCATTCGTTTTTCGTCAAGTTCTTAAATTAGACCTTCAACATTCGTCACAATCGTCGGTGGCTTTCAATGTAGAATGAGTGACGAAAGCAGAATAGGACTAATTTAAGAACTTGACGAAAAACGAATTGTACGACCCCACGATACCCCGAGTTTAAAGCAATTATTTCATGAAACCGACGATACCAAAAATACGGGGGCGCGCGGGACGAGGTGAGCGAAGTCCCGTGCCGTGATTGGTCCGTTCAAAGACACGGACGTTACACAAAGACGCTTTCGACTCGATCATGGAGTAAAATTACCGTATGCGTGGCAGAGGGGGTCGCGCGACTACGCTCAGTCTGGAGGATGTTTTGTCTGTGCTATAAAATAAGTTGTTGTTGACATTAGGTTGACAGTGCCTAAAATCGTTCAAAAAACGTTTGTGTAGATTAGATGGAGGATGAACCTAATCCTTCCAAAGCATATATTTTATAAAATCTGTCTCAACCTCTCTTGCTAACATATAAAGATTATAAAGTACCAGTTTCTTTTCAGAAACCATATATTGCTTTCCTTAAGTGCGAAAGAGATGCCTAATGGAGTGCAACCGAAATATATACTTGATTCAGCCAAGTAGCTATTACTGAATTTTTATCCATTTTGTTAACTTATTTCACTCTTAAAGTTACTTTAAACAACGTATTAATCGCTTTACATTAAATCACATTAATTTTTAGATAAAGACATTGTTAAATTTTCAATAAGAGTACAGTCGGCAACAAATGAAAATATGAGAGTCGCAACAACATATTGACTTGAGTCCGGATATCGTAAATTATATAGCATTTTTTGTGCAGCGGAGTGGTGTTAACGGAAATGGTATAGAATATTGATAGATAATTCCTACTGAAATGGTAAATAAATAAATAAATATTATAGGACATTCTTACACAGATTGACTAAGTCCCACAGTAAGCTCAAGAAGACTTGTGTTGTGGGTACTCAGACAACTATATACAGGGTGATTCATGAGACGTGAGCAGGACTAATCCTGCACACTCAGTAACTGATAATTGACCGATCACCGTCGTATTTAGGTGAAACAACCACAATTTTTCCTATTTTTTAACTTTTTGGTGAGGGCAAATTTAATTATCTACAATCATGGTTACCCTACAAGACCCAATTAATAACCATAAAACCTCTTTAACCGTAATGACAGCATTTGATTACGAAGAAATAAACTGTCAAACTTGAGTGAGATACGAGTTTTCAAAAGTAACCAGACCGTGATGACAGTGATGACATTCAATTTGACACAGAATATCAGTAGTTTAGTATTCTAATTTTAGGGTGACTATGCATGTCGTAAATAAATTTATTAATTTTTTTTTTCAACACGAGTAGAAAATTAACGTTAATCTTACTAATACTGATACGAAACAGTTGCTTATAACTTACAAAAGGCGCAGTCTTAGTCCTGCTCACGTCTCCTGAATCACCCTGTATATAATATATAAATACTTAAATACATAGAAAACAACCATGACTCAGGAACAAATATCTGTGTCATCACATAAATAAATGCCCTTACTGGGATTCGAACCCAGGACTATCGGCTTCACAGACAGGTTAAATTAAGGTTAATATTACCGTAATTAACGCTAATTAATAATTAGGGTTGAAATTGTATACGAATTCCGTTAACACCACTCCGCTGCACCGAAAATGTTATAAAATTTAAAATGTATGAACATGACAATGTTATGTTACATATATTGTACTGTCAAAAATATATTGCCCAATAAAAAAGTTTAAACTACTGTCTAAATATTTGATGCAGACTGTACCATTATTATAATTCCATAATTTTCATTTAAATTGCACCCTTAATGTTAATACAACAGTGCATCTAGGCTTCTACAATGACTAATCAAATCTCAAACTTGTTGATAACACTTCACATAATTAAAAATATTTATCTAAGGTGCATTAAAAAAGTTACAAAATAAGAAATAGAATCCTTGATCATGAATTCATAAAATATTTATAAAAACAAATGTTTACTTTATCGGGTGCTGCACTGAACACTTATTATATAATAATAAACTATTATTAAGTGTATTTCGTATTATTGCATTCGCTTCGGCCTATTTTTAAAAATAAAAACTGACCCGTTGACTCGGTTAAAAGCATTAGTACGTGTAGTATAAAATAATGCTAACGATTACGGTCAAAATTACAGGTCGTTTCACGAAAACTGGCGCGAGTACAATGAACGAAACTCATTGTATTTCATTCTTTGCTTGGATTTCATTCATTCGTTCCATTCGCGCCAGCTCTTGTGAATTGACCTGCGGGCGCAGCACGGTTTCATTTTTATCGCATATCACTATGCGCGTCCCTTTCGCATTTACGTACTTATTAGAACGAGAGAGGCAAGGTGACAAGCGATAAAAACGCGACCGTGCTACGGGGGCTGTACACGTATGCACGTAGCGGAAAGTTTCCAAAAAGTTGGGGAAAATCCCGGAAATATCTGGAGCATTCTGGAGATTTTTAGTAAATAAATAAATAACGAATCTATTTAGGTAATTTCCGTTTGCTATACAAACATTTGTGAAACATTATCCATGTGTAACATTTTGCTTTTTGGAAACTTTCCATCAGTACTCAAGTACAGTCAGAGACAATTATCACGGGCCTTTTGCTGTGAACGTACAGTCAATGCCATTAGTATTGCGGCAAAAACACCAACATACATAATTTTTTTACAACATTAGAGGCAAGAAATCGATTTTTATTCAAATTATGCTAGCGCAATTTATATTTGTTATACCATACATGGGTAATACAAATCTTAAAACTGTACGATTTTACTACAGTTTCTATATATTTATTAACGTAATTATAAAACGGAAGGCCATATAAAAAAAATCAACAAAAAAAATGTATACCGTTCATATGTACAGATGTAGTGCATAATTGTTTTCCATTGTACAGTCGCCATCAGATCTATCGGAGCGGCCAAGCTGTTCACAATATCTGAACACGCACTCTTAACGCCTTGACAATAGAGGCGTGCTCAGATATTTGTGAGCACCTTGGCCGCTCCGATATATCTGATGGCGACTGTATTTTCTCGGGAACGTTCGTATTTGTCATGCTACTTCAGTCAACGTCGGTACTTTTTGTACCGAGACTGACTGAAATAGCACGACATGTTCGTACGTTTCCGTGAAAATACGATGGAAAATAACTATGCACTACATATGTAAACGGGCAAACACCGAATTTTAAAGCACTTCTGACTTCGACTTAACGCTGATATCATCCTATTAGATTCAAAGTTACATTAACAAGGTCCATAATTTTTATATGTAACTCTTAACGCTAATTTCACGTCCAAAACAAGTCCATCGTGTTACTAGTTGACGTACACTGAGTTACAGATCAACCAGTGGTCTGTCAACTCACTAGAACGATGTCCACTGTGTTACACTTATTTTTAGTTCACTGGAATAAACTCTGCACTTTTAGTTTGGGCAGAAATTGAGATTCCTGCTTTATGATTTTTACCTGGAATTAAATAATACCAACGAGTTAATATATGATATATTAGTTGATAGCAATGATATTATATAAGTATAGATAGGTTAAGGAGCACAAAAAATACTTCCATATTTATTTCTATAACGAAGTAATCTGTTATGATTAATATTCGCATTCCATTCATCTTTGTCATACTCGTTGTTAAACATAAGCTTGTCATTGTCACATAAGATGTGCACGTTAACACGTGCACATCTCTCACTTGCCTAGGCGCGACTAAAGGCAACTTGTACAAATTGTACAAGATAAGCACTTAAATTTTGGAACGCCTATAACCTATCTTTAGTTATAATATCATTCCTCGATAGTGGTATTGTAGTTGTAGGATACTTACATCGTTAAATATTGAATCTTTGAAGTTAACCATTGACCCCACTTTGATAATCTGGAACAAGGTGAAATAATGATTATAATATAATTGTATCATGATGTATTTTATTTGAAATCTCGTACAGAAGGCGACTCGATTTAACAAATACGAGGTCGACTCGATATACGATACGAAATTTTTACTGAGGGTCTGAGTCATTTTCCAGTAGTTCGTCTTAAATGATAATAGGCGGCGGGAGGCCCTCAGTATGTGCCACGCTCCCACACAACGTACGCACGCCGACGTATGCGTGGCGCCCTCTACGCGGAGGCATCGCATATTATCCCCTATTTCATACTAACAAGCTAACCGGTCCGATCCACTATTCAATTTTGATCGTCATCGCAATTCTAGGTCTTCCGGCCCCCTTTATCCCGTTTAAATTCCGAACTGAAAGTATATCGTACGGTCCAAGCATTACCGTTACCTTGGGCGGGCGTCCCCGCTTGGGCGGCTGGTCCGCCACTAGCGCAGGCGCAGACTGTTGTGGCCGCGCCGCGTGCAGGCGCAGCTGGTGCGCGCGCAGCAGGTGCTCGGTGTGCGCGCGCGGCGACGACAGCCGCGCGCCGCACGACGAGAACACGCACGCGAATGTGCCTTCGTCTGGAAAATGTACTCATTGTTACATAAAGTGATGCTTTAGCTGACCGCTCGGTACCACTCCTTATCTCTTTGACCGCCACAGTCGCCATAATCCACGAAGATAACAGCAGAAAATGAACCTTAATACATTCTAATAAAGTAGTGTCGGGTGTCATATAAAATGTATTCACATTAGTCTCAGGTTCTCGTAGTTCTTTGTTATTTGGGACAACAAACTCGACAAATAGAAGAAAAAGTTAACCAAGCACTAGAACTAAAATCAGATTCAAACCAATGCTTTTCTCTAAAACTGCGTGGAAACAACCTAAAAACTACTAATTAGCTTAATGTCAACGTCCGACAGACTCAAGGTCACGGCCTAGGCCGGCATTGTTGTACGAATATCCATTGCCGGCGCGCTTTACTAAACCTTTGAACGGCTCACCTATCGTGCGCGGCGTGTCATCGTGAACCTTGTCGGATAGTCGGAATACACGAAGGATGATATTGGGTTGTAACTGACTAGGTATAACGGCTCGGTCGAGCGACTTACGACGGCGGGAGCGATAACCATAGGTTGGAGCGAAAGGTCCGATCGTTGTGTCACGCTCCAACCTATGATTATCGCTCCCGCCGTCGCAAGTCGCTCGATGTCGTGGCCGACCCGTAATGGTCATAGGGCGATATATCGCAGCATATTACGATGATTCAGAAAAAGTACTAACTCTCATCTTCCTGCCGGTCGTGCTGGTCGGGCACGTGCTGGGCTACGTGCGCGACGAGCTGCCGCTCGGTGCTGAAGCGGCGCTCGCACAGCTTGCACGAGTGCCGCGCCGCCGCGCAAGCCGGGCTGCGCGCGCCGTAGTGCGCCTCGCGTCTGGAGACAACACCATTCATATTAGAAACAGTCAAATGTCACAAGCTTTAGGCTTAGGCTTTACCCACTTCCCGTTATTCGATTGAGCTAAAACTTCACATACTTAATAACAAATGTACGGCCACATTCAAGCACTGAAGTTGACCCCTCTCCGACATAATTGTAGTTGATGACCGCAAGTGGTCGGGCCTTTAACTCGTCACGCTTCGCGTAGAGTTCCACTCGCCTCTGCTCTTCAAGAAGCATAGTGCCATGCAAGAAGGGTTGCCCTTATATCCTCACTCGTCTATACGCCTCCACTTCGTCTTTCACCCTCCACATATAGATGGTCAAGCAAATCTTGTCAGTAGAAAAAGGCGCGAAATTTAAATTTTCTATGAGACGCTATCCCTTCGCGCCTACATTTTTCAAATTTGCCGCCTTTTTCTACTGACAAGATCTGCTTGACCAAGTATATGTACTCCATCATATGTAAAATGTGTGCAGGGCCGTCTTAAACTATGCTAGGGCACCTGGGCACATAAGAATTTGAAGACCTTTTGGAAAGTAAAGCAAGCTAATTAAACTAAAAATTTTCTACTATGATCTATGTTTATTATGGGTAATCAAATATACTGTTACTGTCTATCCTTGGGGCCCCCCGAGGATGGGGGCCCTGGGCACGGGCCCCGATACCCTTATGGTAAAGACGGTACTGTGTACCTGTGTGTGTACATGTGGTTGCGCTGCTGGAACTGCTGGCCGCAGATGGTGCAGTCATAAGTACTCTCCACGGTGCGCCCGCCCAGGTGCCGCTTGCGATGCTGGTTCAGGTTCGTAACCTGTGAACAAATTGTGTAATTTCAATCTCATATATACAAGAACAAGAACTTTTTATAATATTAATAAAAACTTCAGTTTCGGGCCGCAGATGTAGATAAATTTGGTTCTTTGGCCCGCATTAACTCAGTAGGCAAAGTCACTACCAAGTACCAACTAGGAGTATTTTGTTTTAATAGTAGATGTTACCTGTGCATAGGCCTTGTTGCAGCCGGGCTCCGGACACACGAAGGGCCGCTCGCCCGTGTGCAGGCGCACGTGGTTGTTCAGGTTGGTCACCTACGAATCAGTAGATTTTTTTATTACATTGTTTTTCAAACGAATAAAATAGGATAACTGGCCACTTTTAGTAACTGGCGGCCCTAAACTAAAAATGAATTCTATTCTCTTATAAATATAATTCATTTTAGTATAAGGTGGCCAGTTATTCAAAGCTGGGCAGTTATTGAAACTTATGCTAAAATGAATTCTGTTTATAGGTGAATAAAATTCATTTTTAGTTTAGGGCGGCCAGTCACTAAGTGGCCAGTTACTGGCGAATTACCCTACATCACAATTTACTATACAAGTACAAGATCCAAATAATAATTAGAAAAAAATTGCATGGTTTGCCTTACGAGGATAAAATATCTCAGCGTTGTTTAAAATTTAGGCAACAACATAGTAAGTGGACCATGACTATTACAACTATCACATTACTCAATCCATTTTGGTTGCAAATATATTTTGCTAAAGAAATCTATAGCCTTGCGAATTACATTGAATGTTAGTTAAAATTAAAATATATTTAGGAGCTGTTATTGTTATTTTACTTAGCCTCAAGTTTTCTTCGTGCTTTTAGCTCAGATCTAAGATGTTTACAGTTTAGACTACTGGTTCAGAATTTAGTTTACTAGTAATTAGGTGTTCGTAGAACTAATCGAATCAGAAACACGCTCCAGAACTAGAGTTAAGCTTAAGTGGGACTGGGCTGAACATGTCTGCCGCATGCACCCGGAAAAGTGGGCCAAAATGATTACTGGGTGGGACCCTCGGAACACCATAGACGGTGCAGGCCGGGGTTCAGGCAGACCGAAAAGGAGATGGTGGGACGACTTGGACGCATTCTACCCCATAATGGCGGGAAAATTCCGATGATAGGGTCGAGTGGAGAAACGAGGGGAGGCCTTTGCCCAGCAGTGGGACACCGAAGTAGGCTTATAAAAAAAGTAGTTATTAAATAAAAAATACGTTCCTTGATCGTTTATTTAAAGAAACAATATGCAGTTTAAACAATACTACAACTTTCCCTGGATCAAAAGAAAGGTCAACCTTTTTTTTCGCAACATCTGTTGTCCACAGGCTGTTTCCGGATTCTCTTATCTTATTTATCTAAACAAACCGTAATCTTAGCTTTAGATTCTATGCAAACCCCGAATACATAAAAAAACCGGTCAAGTGCGAATCGGACTCGCGTTCCAAGGGCTCCGTACATAAGTCCGACTCACGCTTGACTGTACATTTCTAATAGGTTTTCCTGTCATAGGTAAAGTACTATTATGTGTATTTCTTTCAAAATTTTAAACCCAGTAGTTTCAGAGATAAAGGGGCGGGGGGAATGGTCGGACAGACAGACAGATGCACGAGTGATCCTATAAGGGTTCCGTTTTTTCCTTTTGAGGTACGGAACCCTAAAAATTGGCTATTGTATTTAAAAAGGCACCCATATCCCGTCCACACCAATTCTATAACCGTCAAAATATCAGAGGGCCTACCGCGAAACCAAATAAAAAAGTGAACTTTTCTTTCCTAGTGAACTAAAAACGTTCCTACTCTTTTTTTTACAAAAATAAAAAAGTTACCTGCGTAAAGGCCTTCCCACACTCGTTGCATTTGTAAGGGCGCTCGTTGGTGTGTATGCGGAGGTGCGCGCGCAGGTTGTTCGACTGCGAGAATGCTGGGGACGGAAAAAGAAACAAATGTTACCCTTTACCAACTTTTTAGGGTTCCGTACCCAAAGGGTAAAACGGGACCCTATTACTAAGACTTCGCTGTCCGTCCGTCCGTCCGTCCGTCCGTCCGTCCGTCTGTCACCAGGCTGTATCTCACGAACCGTGATAGCTAGACAGTTGAAATTTTCACAGATGATGTATTTCCGTTGCCGCTATAACAACAAATACTAAAAACAGAATAAAATAAAGATTTAAATGGGGCTCCCATACAACAAACGTGATTTTTGACCAAAGTTAAGCAACTCCATAATGAAATGCTGTATCCTCTCCGTGTTTCGGGTTTACAATTTCCAAGTTAAACACATCATAGCCAACATACCTTTATTGCCGAAATGCAGAGTTCGAGGAGTTAGTGGCCGAACCCAATATCGTCGGCGAAATGAAAGCCCAGACTTCGCTGGTTCGGTCACCTACTCAGAATGGGAGAGGATCGGGCTATTAAGAAGGCGTTCTTGGGACGAAGGACTGGTAGCCGTCTGGTGGGTCGGCCCAGGTATCGCTGGGAAGACAGTGTGACAGCTTCGTAACAGTAACTGGCAGGAAGTTGGCAGGATCGGGACAGGTGGCACGCTCTCGTTTCGGAGGCCAAGATTTTCTTTGGATCGCTGAGCCAAAATAGTTAGTTAGTTACCTTTATTGCAGTAGGTGCAGACGAACCTCCTCTCGGCTCGATGGTTCCGCAGGTGGTTCTGCAGCTGCGTGTTCTTCTGAAACGTCTTGTGGCAAATGCCACACAACAGTGAGCCATTGCCCTCCTGCAACGAGTGATTCCCATTTCGCCCGGACAACCAAAACTCGCTAGCACTACCGTTGAAAATCTCGTATCTTACGCTTATTACTGGCGGTATAGCATAAGTTGCGTTCTCGCGCGCAAGTCCATACTTGAAGTCGCGCTTAATGTATGTAGTCGCGCGCGTGAACGCAACTCATGCTAGACCGTCTGATGCGGATTCGCCTGCCGCGCCGTCTTGTAAGAGTTGTAAAGCGAGACAGTGCTTTGCACGTATATAGCTATATCCCGTTCACAAACGGGAGCAGCGTGCGGATACGCATTAAATATGAAGTCTGCCTTAGAATTAACTCTTTGACCGCTAGGACCCGGTTGTGTAGGCACGACGTGTACACCACGTCATAGCGCGGTTCTTCGTGCACATGAATGGGCGGCCTTAGAAGTCAAAGGGTTAAGGCAGAAAAGTTAACTAGCCAGTTCGCGAGCATATTGCTCGTGAAGTTGGAAAGTTTCGCGAGATCGCGAGTTCAGTAGTCATACCAAATCTGGACGCAACTTTAGATCGATATGGATACGAAATTTTATATAATATCTTTACAGCCGGCCTAGCCAAGGTTACAATCGCTATCGCTTCGACAACGAAAAGCATTATGTCTCTCTATCACTCTTCCATATTAGTGCGACAGTGACAGTTGCGTTTCGATCGCTACGGAGCGTAAGCGATCGGCATCTTGGCTACGCGGCCAGTGCCCTTAGTACTGTGACATTGTACTAATTGTTGACTTAGCTATACAAAGATTGCTAAGGTCCAAAACTTTATTCCAGGTACTGTTGAAATAGATATTATTTAGTTCATTTTGGCGAGTTCATGTTGTCGAACGAATTGCTCTATTTATACTACTAGACAACACATGAGACATGAGGCTATAAGAAAGTAATTCCCATTTTACTCCATTATTTTCTCTTGTTTTATGACCAGACGTTGGACAGAGTGAGCTATTCACCTTATCATTTGACATGTCTTACATCATATTTTAAGGAAAATAGCTCACCCTTTTCGAGCTCTGTTTATAGCATCTCTTTTCTTTAAAACGAATGGGAATGACTCCCTGCAGCCAGTAATAGGATGGGTTTACAAGAATTTGATGGGTTTGCATACTTAAAATCAAATATCTAATTCTAATATTATATTGTCAGGTGACAACAAAAACCCACTAATTACAAAAAAAATAAACAAAAATCAACCTTGTTGCTAATAGGTTTAAAAAAGTAAGCACATTTATTTAGATTTTTGCTGACTTTGATTTAGTCAGTTATTTATAATTATAGACATAACAAAGTAAACAGTGTGGTTTGGTGTAGCACAGCATAATTATTCAGAATCTCTTGGTGATTTTGTTTAATATGTTTTTGTAATTAGGTGTCATTTATGAGTTTTTGCTATCAGGTTGAGTTAAGGAAATATCTTAACATTATACAGGTTGTTTGTTACTAAATATTAAAACTCTTAGAAATGATGAAGGACATAGCTAACTTTTCAGGGTGGTGTTCTACCTGTCCAATGTCTTTGTCCAATGTGTATTTTGTCTCACATTTTGCTTAATGAGAGAATGAGACGCAACAACATTGGACCAAGATATTGGACAGATAGAATACCACCCTCAGACCATACTCAATAGAAGTTTTTGAATTTTATTGTGAGTGATGTGTTTTATAACAAATTATTTTTTTAGAATCATGTTAATCTAACTTCCTTTGCCATTACTCTCTCTGAAAATCTTTTAGACTTTTCTTCCTATTACTCTAGTTGTTACCTCAGAGACGTCCAGTGGGTCTGACGCCTCCTCCACTGCAACATCATCCTCTATGGTCACCTCGGGCACCAGCGGCTGGCACTTGAAGCAGGCGTACACACCATCCTTGCCGGTCTCAAACAATTGCTGCAATATATCATTAAGCAGATTATTGGGTGTTGTTTTATTTCTTTAACTTGTTGTGCCGTAGTGTAACATTGTTTTTATAAATATATATTAGTAATATAAGCTTTTATCATTCTTTTCTTTGGACTTATCAAGTTAATTGTAACTCAATCTGGTTGTAGCATTTTAATACTGAGTTTCTATACAACCCTCCCTTCCACCAGTTTCAATCATCAGATCAGCTGGCCTAGACGGTAACAACAATATCGCATGGTCACCAAAGTTATTTACTTAGGTATTATAAATTTTAACTTAATTGGGATCCGGAAATTGGGTCAAATTTAACTTCCAGCTTTTGATTGCAGACATTGAGACTGATGAAACGAAATAAAAGCATATTAAAAAGTACCTAAAATACTGCAATTTGAGTGTAAAATGATAACAAAAGTAATAAAATAAAAACAGATAAAACTTTCTAGTCTTAAAAACGTACAAAATCTAGATCAATAATAAACAATGTAGGAAAAACACTGGGCTTGTTTTTGTTAAAAAAACAAACCAATTTTGGTTAATATCAACTGCAGCAAGTCACTACCTACTCGTGTTCAGAAAAAAACAAGCCAGTTGTTTTTTATACGGAGCTGAGCCAGACGTAAAAAAACACACGGCCAGGTCAGGAAAAGAAATAAAAAAAAATGCGCGGCAGGCTCGAGCTGTCGAGCTGTTTTTTTTTGCTTTCATGGTCACAGAGAATTGCATTATATGTGATTTCAACTCCGCAAAACTGTTAAAACTCACTTATAAGCGATAACGGTGAAATCAAACGAGCAGAAAGCTCTTCTAAAGGCGTTATTTTTATAACAATCTAAAGAAAACAAAAAAAGAACTAATGGAATAACACAAAAGATCGCATAGAATTGGCAAAGAAACACTTACAACAGCGGGCTTATCGCATATTCCACACTTGTCCATCGTGAAGATGTAAAGTTTCACAGAAATCAAGTAAATAACACATAAAAATCCGAAAATATTGATATTTTACGACAGCTCCTCAAAAAGTAGGCTATGGTAGCGCGAGCCGTGCGGGGAATGAAGGGGGCGGGGCGCTGCGCTGGACGGCGACGCAGGAGTTGCCAGCCTATAAAGCACTTAAGTTTAAAATAGTATTTTTTATTGAAAATCAATAAATTTTATCCAGATTTAGATTATCCCTTCACTTTATTTTCAGAAAAGCATTACATTAAAGTAAATAAACCCAAAAAAACTGATATATCTGAACGACTACATTACAAAAGTCTTAAACGGTGTTAATTTTATTCGAGAACGCATCTATATGGCAACTACCGAAATGACTTTTAGGGATCCTAAAACTTGTATAAAAACTTTATTTTCGATCTAAATAATGTAAAAATTGCTTAATATATTATACGCTCATTTCTTTTCGAACTATTAATTATTTTTAGGTACTTGTACTATGTAGTACAAGTACAGCAATACACAATACTCTAGTACAGCAATATCTATTGCTGACTGAATATTTAATGGTCACAACACTGGATCATGTTCATATAATTAAAATAAGCATATGCAGAACCATCTTCTTAAATACCGTTTCATCTTGGCACACATTTGTTGACATTTCTGAAGACTGTCAAAAATTATTAATCTATCTCGTGTTTCCTGGTTATATTTGTGAGTAATGTAATTACGTTTCAATTTCAAAACCAGATTTCCGTGTTAATGCGTGTAACTATCGTGATCTAACTAGAAAATTAAAGTGGATCCATGTAAGGTTAATATCACGTAACAGTTTAAAATGGAGAAGCCTGACAAGCCAGTGGCCAGCGGGGTGCAGCCGATCGTGAAGATCGGGCACTACACCCTGGGCGCCACGCTCGGGGTCGGCACCTTCGGGAAAGTGAAGATCGGCGAACACCAGCTCACCAAGCATAAGGTGGCCGTGAAGATTCTGAACCGACAGAAGATCAAGTCGCTCGATGTTGTCGGAAAAATCCGTCGTGAGATACAAAATCTTAAGTTGTTCCGGCATCCGCATATTATTAAATTGTATCAGGTATGTGTTCACTTTATATTGTATCAAAATTTTATGGTGGGGTTGAATGTGTTAATGTAGTTTATTTATTTACCACTAAGCCCGATTTAGACGATGCGAGAACTCGCATGCGAGTTTCATACCATTGCGGGTTTTGATTGGTCAGTTGAATTGGATGTAACCAACAGTCCGCAATGTAACTAAAATCATGCAAGGTCACGCGCCGTCTAAATCAGCCCTTATGCTTATTTGCTAAATGTTTTGTTTCTTTATTTAGATTTATATTATATTCACCGCTTTAAATAAATTCAGAACTATATAGACTTTGTAGAATTTGTTAGGTAAGTAAATTGCCATTCATTGACGGCAGCGAAGCGAAGGTCTACGTTTTGACTCGGGCATTTTGCTTTTGTATGTCCGTATGTTCTCCTCTACAGGTTGCAATTCTAAACCGATTCTCGTGAAATTTTGTCACCGAATTCTATGAAACGATTTTTTTTTTGTCGAGCCGGTTTTTGGAAATTTTTCAAAATGGAAGAGTTGTGATAGTTCGCGCTTAAACAAATAGTCGTATCGGTATCATAAGAGTGTATTCTTTTTAAGACATGTTTACAGATTAAATGGACAAAAATTCAGAAATTTTATTTCGCTGGTTTTGGAGATATTCAGTTTGTACTTGAGAATGAGTAGCTAAATTTCGTCACCTCATGTAAGAACTATCATGGTGCATTTTGCAAACGTTCGCTTTTTTTTGTTTGCACGGAAGGTCTGGGTTCGATCCCCAGTAATTATATGCTGGGATATAACTTTTTGTATTTTTTACACTTAAATTTCATATCAATTGTTGTTTGTTATTTTATTTTTTTATTTAACTCAGTTTTAAGCTCTGCTCGCGAGGTCTACAGCTCACAGAGCCACTAGTATTACGAGATATTTATTTGATTGCCTTATTCCAGGTGATCTCTACTCCGACGGACATCTTTATGATAATGGAGTATGTGTCGGGCGGGGAGTTGTTTGACTACATAGTAAAACGCGGCAAGCTGCAGGAGCATGAAGCTCGCAGGTACGTGCTCGTAATGTATGGATGGATAAAACTAATAGAAAAGATCCAACTTAGGATCAACTATTAGACAATGAATGTGGTCAATAGCCTCAAGGAGGGTGCTCAATCATAGAATTGATTTTTGTAAATTATCATCTGTACAAAATTGTGATCTGAGTCCAGAAGCACAGAACTCATTGGTCTATGTAAGTAAGCACATGTTAGAAGACTAGAAGTTACGTCAGCATTTCCCAGCAACTATGGGTCGCAAAAATTGAGTGCGCCCTGAAACTACTAGGAAATCTGAGGGTTACCAATAATATTGTAAGCCCCCTTTTTAAAGACAGGGTGGGTCCCAAAGTTGGCAGTTTTTGTAAAGGCCCGTCTCCATATCGCGCGGCAAGCTATCGAACATTGGGTCGCGCGGCAGCCGCGCGCAATGGATACCGGGCTGCCGCGCGAGCCAACTCGATCATTGGCGCGCTCGAACGCGCCGCGCGACGAACCAGAAGGTGGATCGGAGCCCTGTCAACTTTGGGAACCACTGAGTTACGTTTTGCTAAATTTTCTTTGCAGGTTCTTCCAACAGATAATCTCTGGTGTGGACTACTGCCACAGACACATGATCGTGCACCGGGACCTCAAGCCAGAGAACCTGCTGCTTGACCACAACATGCACGTCAAGATTGCGGACTTCGGTCTGTCTAATATGATGATGGATGGAGAGTTTTTGAGGACTTCCTGTGGCTCACCAAACTATGCTGCTCCTGAGGCATGTAACACTTGTTTTGTTATAGTTTTATAGTTCGTTTTTTTTAGCATTAGAAATAAGGTAAACAATCTTGATGTGTCTTTTAATTGAAAAACACATTTTAAAAATAAGTTACGGCAAATATGTAACAATTATGAATCTAATACGATCATTTATTTTCTTCTGCTTTCATAAGTAATAGTTTTTTATTTTAAAAAGCGCTTTTCAATTAAAAGACGTTTTAAGATCGCTTACCTTCTTGCAAGTTCTTTCTAATGCTAAAAGAAACGAACTATAAAAATATACAAATTTTACCTTCCAATAAAATTGGTATTATGTTTCCTTCCACATCGAAGATCTTCATTGAGAGAGTAACGCGATCGTTGACCGATCGATGCCGCTAGCGTCTATGCAGTCGCTCCGCTCCACGCCGTGACGTAGTTCCGCTTCCCGTCCCTGCCAACCATTGCTCGCTTCCCGCTAATCGCCGCCGCCATGTCATTGTTGAGGAGAAGTACCGTCGGCATAAAAGTAGCCTAGTAGCCTGCCAGGAAGGCATTACTCAGATCTTCGATGTGGAAGGAAACATAATACCAATTTTATTGGAAGGTAAAATTTGTATATTATGTGTTCCGTACTCCACATCGAAGATCTTCATTGAGACCTGTTTATTATCTCCTGGTGGCGAGTTAGCGGGCGCGCAAGCGATAGGGCTACACCTACTGTCATAGAACTCAGAGAAAGAATAAATATGTATACACCATATTGCAACCCATGAAATCACAGTGACTCGTTATAATGTGAATTACAGGAAATTGAGAATTGAAATTGTAATCTCAGGTTCGAATCTGACGTTAAACTGGTTAAGAGATTTCTCATTCGAAAATCGCATCCGATCCGCAGAATCTCGGCGAGTCATGTTCCCAATTAACATAAGCGAAAATATCGCTAAGTAAATAGCTTTCCAGCCAATTTAGTTATTAAGTACAACGTGGATCGAAAGCAATCGTAGGCGAGGCCGGCTTGGATGAGACTGTGGCTGAAAGAAATAAGCGAAGTGTCCCCTAACATTTTGTGTAATTCTCGCAAGGTGACGTACCCAGACTACCTACTTATACTGGGTCTATACTTTATTCCGGAGCTTCTAAGAGTCCAGTCGGTAAGACACGTTATCTCCCATATAACCATTCCAGTCGCAGAATCATCAAAGTGGTAACTAAATGTCAGATGTGTCGTAACAGAGTCCACACAATGTGTCTAGAATTGTTTCGAAACAAAGTGTCGTCGCCGTGTGTACACTTTTCCGTAACAAGGTGTCGACACATTTGTGTGCACTTTGCGTGCGGTTTGCGACTAAATCTGACAGCAAATTTGTGACAGCAAATGTCAATTTAAAATACCTCTTGAAAACCAAGGTTTGTCAAACTACTATTAGTGTCTCGTATGCTCGTAATTCTAGTAAGTCATCATGGGCGATGCAAATGATAATAATCGACCAAAACGTCCAAAACCATATAAACACCCAACACCCGTCAACCTTTTACAGAAAAATTTTTAAAGAAATGCAATAAGCTACTTAGGTCAGCCAACGAATGCTCCAAAAAGTTGTGTTGCTCAGAACACAATTTTTGACTCCGTAACTTGGTTTAGACAAGTTAGGAGGTGAACATATCAAAAGTCCCCGGCCGTAGCCCTTGAGCGGGGGGAAGAGAGGGGGCTTTGAAGGTCCCATTTTCCGGTTTTTCGATGATATCTCGGAAACTATGCATCTTAGCGACATGGCCACTTATACAAAATGAAAGTTAATTTAATTTGTTATTACAAGTTTATTCGTCAATTTTTTCGATATGTTGAATGTTTTGAGATATCCGCTCTTGAAAGTTTATTTAGGGCTCTCAATTTTATCTTGATATATCTACATCAGTGAAGGTGCTAGGCCGTGTATGGTATCGTTTTCGTATAAATCTGGTTTGCTGAATCCATTTAAGGTATCACATTGGCACCATTCCACAAAATTAAAAAAAATATTTTTAGGGTTCCGTACCTCAAAAGCAAAAAACGGAATCCTTATAAGATCACTCGTGCGTCTGTATGTCTGTCCGTCTGAATACACAAAATAGTTCTTTACCTATAGATGACAGGAAAACCTATTAGAAATGTGCAGTCAAGCGCGAGTCGGACTTAATGTACGGAACCCTTAATACGCGAGCCCGACTCGCACTCGGCCGGTTTTTTGAAACTCCTCTTGACGCTTAACCGCTGAACCGCTTTCGTTGAAATTTGGTATAGAAATAGTTTGCGTCCCGGAACAGGACATAGGATAGATCTTATAACCAAAATCATCTTTTGAAGGTGTGAAAAGTAGCGTGGAAATTTGTACGAGAAATCAATAACCGCTGATTCGATTTATATGAAATTTGGGATGGTCTACATCTTTGATTTAGTTAAAAATGATAAAAAAACATGACTTCAAACCTAAACTTAAACAGTATTAACTTCAAGAAATCAATTCTGAATTCCCCCCTACACCTCATTTCACACCTTTAAAGGATGTTTTTTGAGATAACTTATTATGTCCTGTCTCGGGACTCAAAATGTATGTGTACCAAATTAAAATTAAAATTGTTCAGCAGTTTAAGCGTGAAGAGGAGTTTAAAAGAAAGTATTTTAATAAGTTTATATGATTTTACTTCGGAATGGTGTCAATGTGATACCATAACTAAATTTGGTACTGCGAATTTATACGCGCGAAAACGATACCAAACATGGCCTCGTAGCTTTACTGTTGTAGAAGTCAAAATAAAATTGAGAGCCCTAAATTCTTATTACTTGGCCAAACTTGTGTAGAAGGAAAAGGTAAAATAAAAGTCTTCGGCAGGAATATAAGACACAAATATATTTTTTTTGCGTTACTATTTCAATCATCAAATATAAACATACCTTGATTATATTATTCTAGTGAGATCCTCGTAGATAAACAAAAACATTTACTTAAAAAATTACAAGATCGAAATGTCACGGAACTTGTGAGAGTAATATGTGAAAAATAAAAACTTTTATGACAAAACAATCTGGACACAATTTAAGAATCACCCAATTGCGTCGAGGAATCATCTGTAGTTTTGCTTGTTTCATTACCTCCTCGCTTCTTTTTTGTCCTTTGTATTCAGTAGCAATTTGTTAGATCTGAAAATAAAGATAACTTGCGTCGTCACGGATGTCGATTTATAGGTTTTAGGGAGTGCAGAATTCGAAAATGATGACCAGTTTGGATTCCAAGATGTCTGCCGTGCACTTTGTCATATAAGCCGTCATGGATATTGATTGATAGGTGTTAGGAAGAGTAGAATTCGAAAATGATGACCATGACCAACGTGCACGGCAGACGTCTTGGTTTCCAAAATGGTCATCATTTTCGAATTCTGCACACCCTAAAACCCATACATATAGTAAGTAGTTCGCCTCGAACTGTGAACTCGCGGTTTGCCAAACAGATCAATTGAATGCAGTGCTACTTAGTCTGAGATGGGCATTTCGTAATTGATTCCTGATTCCACGATTACTTGAAATTACTTTGTAATCGGATTACCGATTCCTAGATTACTTTGTAATCTAACAATACCGAATTACTAAGTACAATTCCATTTGAGGAATCAGGAACCAATTTTTCGAATACTACAATTACTAGTAATAGAAATCAATGTCGATTCTTCATTAGGTACAGGAATATATATCACTTGATTCCTTTCAGATTACATTTCGTACTACTACATAAGTACATTTCGACTTCGATAGTAGATATAGATGTTGTTGACTTACTAGGATGCATCTACCGATACCTTATTTGAAACAGGTGTGCAGATTTCGAAAATGATGACCATGACCAATAAAACGACATCCATGACGACTTTTAACATAGTGCATGGCCGCCATCTTGGATTCCAAAAAGGTCATCATTTTCGAAATCAGGGCCCCCTAAAACCTATAAAACGACACCCATGACAACTTTTATGACTTAGTGCATGGCCGCCATTTTGGATTCCAAAATGGTCATCATTTTCGAAATCTGCGCCCCCTAAAACCTATAAAACGACATCCATGACGACTTTTATGACATAGTGCATGGCCGCCATATTGGAATTCAAAATAGTCATCATTTTCGAAATCTGCGCCCCCTAAAACCTATAAAACGACATCCATGACGACTTTTATGACATACTGCATGGCCGCCATCTTGAAATCCAAAATGGTCATCATTTTCGAAATCTGCGCCCCCTAAAACCTATAAAACGACACCCATGACGACTTTTATGACATAGTGCATGGCCGCCATTTTGGAATCCAAAATAGTCATCATTTTCTAAATCTGCGCCCCTTAAAACCTATAAAACGACATCCATGACGACTTTTATGACATAGTGCATGGCCGCCATCTTGGAATCCAAAATGGTCATCATTTTCGAAATCTGCGCCCCCTAAAACCTATAAAACGACATCCATGACGACTTTTATGACATAGTGCATGGCCGCCATATTGGAATCCAAAATAGTCATCATTTTCGAAATCTGCGCCCCCTAAAACCTATAAAACGACATCCATGACGACTTTTATGACATACTGCATGGCCGCCATCTTGAAATCCAAAATGGTCATCATTTTCGAAATCTGCGCCTCCTAAAACCTATAAAACGACACCCATGACGACTTTTATGACATAGTGCATAGCCGCCATTTTGGAATCCAAAATAGTCATCATTTTCTAATTCTGCGCCCCTTAAAACCTATAAAACGACATCCATGACGACTTTTATGACATAGTGCATGGCCGCCATCTTGGAATCCAAAATGGTCATCATTTTCGAAATTTGCGTCCCCTAAAACCCATAAAACGACACCCATGACGACTATTATGACATAGTGCATGGCCGCCATCTTGGAATCCAAAATGGTCATCATTTTCGAAATCTGCGCCCCCTAAAACCTATAAAACGACACCCATGACGACTTTTATGACATAGTGCATGGCCGCCATCTTGGAATCCAAAATGGTCATCGTTTTCGAAATCTGCGCCCCCTAAAACCTATAAAACGACACTCATGACGACTTTTATGACAAAGTGTTTGGCTACCATCTGCATGCAAGACATTTCTATTATTTTTACGTACAAAAATGGCCCCCTGTCAACTTCCAACCGAGATTTAATCGATAATTTATTCGATTAATATTCAGATTAACTCTATTTCAATCTATGTTAGGTCGACTAAACTAATCGCGTTTAAAATTTGAGGATTAACTTTTTTTATTCCATTAGTCGAATAAACAGTTAATCTATTAATGCCCATCTCTGACCACGGCATTTTTACACTTTGAGAATATCTGAAAACAAATGAACACAAGGAGCCATTTTGCAAATCCGGTAACTTTGTTATTACTTTTGACAGCGCGTGTCATGTGTCTACACAGAGTCGACACAAAGTCGAAACATTTGCGACTACTTTGTGACTGCAATATTTCTCAGCCTTAAACCATATTTATACATCATAATTAACAAGTTTCGTAGTATGTAAAGCATTATTTCTGTTATTTAAGTATAGTATACGCATCGAAGTACTAAAAATGCATCAAATAATATAGTTATGAACACAGGCACTGAGAAGTAAACAATTTCATTTCCGGCTAAACTAAAACAATGTGGTGGCGCGTTGATTATATTACACTTAGTTTATCAAATCACTCGAGCAGTTTAATTCCCCATAATAATTTAAGTCCTATTGTAATATAAATGCAAACAATATATAATTACGTCTTGTAATCCGTTTTAGAGATGGCGTATTAATGTCACTTATTTTTATTTAAGCATTTTTCCATCTGACAGTTTCCATTTGACAGGAACAAAATGAACGAATGAACGAATGATTTTGGCATAAAGTAGTCGCAAACCCGAAACAATGTGTGCACACGGCGACCACACTTTATGTCACTTTGTGTCATGTGTCGACCCTTCCCCATTTCTGGTAACTGTGTCGACACGGCGACGACTCTGCGACTGGAATTGTGACCGAAACAGACGGTGTCGACACAAGATGTGTCTACACCGCGTCGTAACGGCGACTGGAAATGGTTGTATGGGCTGGTTTAGAGCCGAATTTCGGACACAAAATAATAGCGTTAAAGTTATCTATGTAATTGCCCGGGCTACAGTGTAAGGTCATTGACCCTGCGGCCTGATGCTAACAGCAAAAGTGCGGCAGCTCTTCTATCGTACTTCTTCTAACGTACCTAACGTTGTAGGGCTATTTAAATTAGGGCAAGTAGATGTCTCGCGTCCCAAGCTGGTGCTTTGGGAGGCGCTGGTCTCGCTATTAATGGCGTTGGAAGAAGGCATAGTGTCCGATAGTGGTTCATATACAGCACTTGTGAGAGGCTTATGAACGAGTATCGTTCTGAAAGCTAACATGGATAATAGAAATAGACGTCTGAGATAGCTCGCTACTTCACTGGATAGAGGTACCTGGCAGTTGATCTTATTTTGATGCACCATAAAGACCATTTCTACATTGTGGCCGTACATGCCGCCTAGACAAGGGGACGATCTAGGGGCTCCCGTTACTGGTTTTCTATACACAGTACCGGAATCGGGAATATCCGGTTCTTCCATATTACCGAGACAGTGACAGTTGCGTTTCGTTCGCTACGTAGCGTTAGACCTTGGCATGTTATATGCATGCGCCAGTCACGCCAGTAGCGGACTTCACTCCTGATCCCGCCAGCTCGGTGTTGGAGCGTCCTATCTGACAGGAGCTACGCCTCATTCTTAAGGTCGTTGACTCGTAAGAGAGGGCGGTCTGACGTTGTGTTCACTAGGACCGCCAGTAAATTGCAAGCTTACCACAGCTCTGCTGCTTTAAGACTCTCCTTATCACGCCGTCGCAGTACACAGACTAGGCTGGGAGGTGGAGACATCCATGCCAAGTCTCACAGGCAGCTGCCAAACGTCGTGGTAGCAGTTCAATGAGTCTGTTAAGAAATACCGTGGCACAGTGCGAGGGCTCTCGAAAGCGGAGGCCGGCCAACAAGGCGCCTGTCAGGCGAAGACAGTCTCGGCGGCTGCTGGGCGCAGCTGCCACTCGGGCGCGCAGTGACTTCTTGATAAACCGTCGCCCTCGGGGGTTGTACCGACCTGGCAAGTAGCAAGCAACGACCTGCTGGCATCAGCAGTTTTTTTTTTTTTTTTTTTTTTTTTTTTTTTTTTTTTTTTTTTTTTTTTTTTTTTTTTTTTTTTTTTTTTTTTTTTTTTTTTTTTTTTTTTTTTTTTTTTTTTTTTTTTTTTTTTTTTTTTTTTTTTTTTTTTTTTTTTTTTTTTTTTTTTTTTTTTTTTGCGACAGCCGTAGTAACGGAAGGGATGTAGTGTCGCCGTCGTTTTATGTATACTGTACCGGTGCGGTTGCATGTTGTCTCTTCGCACATTGTCTACCAATATTGGAGATTGTAACGGACTGCTTGCATAAGATGAGGAAGAAAGTGGTGCGAGGCTTTCGGCAGCTCCGTGTTGCTGGGGACTGCGAAGGCTTCACCTTCCTCCATGAACTAAAGTTTGCGAATTTGAGACTGAACAGAAGGCATTGAGTCTCATTTCTGCGAGAAACTCTGCAGCAAGGCAGGCCTGTATGTCGCGAAAATGAAAACTTTCAATCGGGGTGTTGTGCCGTGTCCCACGTGATGTCTAGGAGCGTGATGGTCTAATTCGCTTTATCCGAAGAGACACCCTATATCGAGTTAGTATAGGGCATCGAGTTAGTAGCATGCTTTTAAGGAAATCGAACTGATGAAATCAAGTCTAAAATCGATTTTGGCGCTTTGCGTAACAAAACTGTTTCGATAAAGTCGAATACAGACAGATGGAAACTGCTGGAGTCCTCCTGGCCCCTTTCTCTTAGCACCGGAAACTCAAGCTTGTTCAGGCGCAGCGGGTTTATTCGTCCCATTTTGTTTATTATGGGCTTTTCGCACGAGTTCGTCTTTGTAAGACGGAACTTAAGCTGGAGAGCGCGAGCAAGCAGAGATAATTATGTGAAGTCTGCATACCTTTTCGATGCCTTTCACCTCGGTTTCGAGCGGTCGCACAGGGCCTTGTCGCTAGCTGCTCTCCGGTTGGACCACTCCATGGCCTCGAGAAGTCGTAGGAACTTCGAAGCGACACAGCGAAGTCGATCAGCACCTTTATGAAGCCCGGGAACACGACGTATTTTCCTCTGAGTATCGACATATCTTACCGCTTTCAACTCCGGGCAGTCGAGCCGCGCTAGGACGGGGCTCTTTACGACCTTGTCTGCCATCGCCGGAGGATTCTTTAACCGAAACCAAGAGCTTAGCGGTCTGTTCGTGCTGTACCATACCATACCTATACCTGCACCATAGCTATAGGCGCCTGCGTATCTCAATGGAACCATGTGGACAGGACAAAACTGATACTGTGGCGCCCAGCGAGCAAGGGACGACATCGTCGTAGTTGCAGCATCGGTGGACAGCATCGGCGTGATTGTGGCAACCGCCGCCGCTCGGGAGGCGCCGGTGCGTGAAGCTAGGGGCGCCATCGTGGTGGCCGGCTCGGGGAGGGGGGGGCACCGGTGCCTGAGGCCGGGCAGCTCATGGCGGCCGCCACTGGTTCGGGAAGCGCTGGTGCGTGGGGCGAGGACCCATAGTGGCGGCCCGCTCTAGAGGCGTTGTCGCGTGAGGCGGGCGGCTCCATCGTGGCGGCCGCCGCCACCGGCTCGGGAGGCGCCGGTGCGTGAAGCGAGAGGCGCCATCGTGGCGGCCAGCTCGGGAGGCACCGGTGCATGAGGCGGTCGCCGTCTGGCTCGGGAGGCACTGGTGTGAGGCGAGAGGCGCCATTGTGGCGGCCAGCGCGAGAGGCGCCAGTGCGCAGGTGGTGGTGCCATCGTGGCGGGCGGCATCATCGTGGCGGGCAGCACCATTGTGGCAGCTGCCGCCGCCGCGTCGATGCGTAATGCGAGAGGCGCCATCGTGGCGGCCAGCTCGGGGGGCAGGCGGCGTCATCGAGCGGGCGGCGCCATCATGGCGGCCACCGTCGCCAGGCTCAGGTGCGTGAGGCGAGAGGCGCCGTTGTGGCGGCCAGCTCGACAGGCGCCGGTGCGCGTGACGGACGTTATCGGCACGGGAGGCGCCGATGGCTAGGCTCGTAGCTGCACGCATTCACGGTGATGCTGTTGCCCTCGGCGGTGCCATCGTGGTGGCCACCACCGGCGCGTAGGTCACCAGCGACGTCATGACGGGCGGCAACTAACGCGGCGATCGTCGCTGTACTCGTAGCATTTCCACTGCTTACACGTAACTTACCTTCCTTCCGCTCGAGCAGTCGCGGTCCGCCTTCACCTTGGCGCGATCCACCCGCGATGCGCCCGCAGCTGCAGGAGCGGGCGTGTGACGTCTCTCCGAGTCCTGCGGACTGGAGGCGTCCCCCGTGGCCCGCAGCGTCGCGGTGTCTCGGAGTCACCTTGGACGACAGCAGAAAACGCGGCGCGCGCGGGCGGGGGCGGGCGCCGGGCCCGCGCCCCCGCGCCGGGGGACGGGGCGCCCCGGGCGCGCCGCAACTAACAACACGAGGTACTCCCAGGCTACTGCCTGAGAACCCTCCGCGAGTGACGAAGTAACTTCTGAACGCCAATAAAATTAGAATATCTTAAACTGGCTCACCGGATGGTTCGAGACAATCCAAACCTCCTTATCGGCGAAGCGCGGCACCCGGCAGCGGCGCGCGCAGGCCGCCGCCGCCGCGCCGCCCCCGCCGCCGCAGGCACGATGACCGCGCGTTCCCTCTCCGATGCGGAGCGACTTGTTACCACTTGTTAACAAAAACCACTGACGCACTTCCTACTTCGATCTCGAAAATGCGAGTTAACGGTAACGATTTTAGCAGCATGGAATGTGAAAATTAATTTAGCAAGAAAAAAGTGGGTAGAATCGAAAAGCACCGTTCGATGACTTCGATCGCGAGACCGCCAAAAGACTAATAGTGGCGATCTCTGCCATATCTCACTATTTAATCGACCGAGCTTTGGATCTGAAATGTTAAAGCACCATGCTGCAAAAATATACCTACGCAAAAAATATTTGCGGACCATCGGTCGAGACGGTCGACGAAACAATGACATGGCGGCGGCGATTAGCGGGAAGCGAGCAATGGTTGGCAGGGACGGGAAGCGGAACTACGTCACGGCGTGGAGCGGAGCGACTGCATAGACGCTAGCGGCATCGATCGGTCAACGATCGCGTTACTCTCTCAATGAAGATCTTCGATGTGGAGTACGGAACACATAATATATATATATATAGGGTAAGGGTTCGTAAAAATATAGGGTAATTCGCCAGTAAAAAAAAAAAAACTGGCCACTGTAATTAATTGGCCACCCTAAACTAAAAATGAATTCTATTCACCTATAAACAGAATTCATTTTCGTATATTTAAGGCTTGGCCAAGTTATTGAAACCTTATACTAAAATGAATTCCGTTTATAGGTGAACAGAATTCATTTTTAGTTTAGGGTGGCCAATTACTAACAGTGGCCATGCAGTTACTGGCGTATTACCCTATACAAATTACAAATACGGTCGAATTTCGCTTGATGTGTCTCTTGTCCTTTACGCTAATTTTCGATAGGACTACTCGTAAGGATACATCAGATACATGTCAAGCGAAATTTAACCTAAATTGCGTGATCAACCCGATATAAATTTTTACCTTTTGACCGCCAATGTCGTCAACTGACGCGCGCGGCTACAGCCCAATATCAACCTTTGTGCGTTCCAGGAAAGGCCTGTCTCTATATCGCGCGGCAAACTATCGAACATTGGCTCGCGAGGCAGCCGCGCGCAATGGTTACCGGGTTGGCTCGCGAGCCAACCGCGTTTGCCGCGCAATATGGAGACAGGCCTGAAGGTTCACGATGACGCGGCGCGCACGATACGCGCGGCGTTCAAAAGGTTAAATGTTAGAGTCTCACGAGAGTTTTAGGGCTGATCTAGACGGCGCGCGAACTCGCATGCGATTTCAGTTACATTGCGGACTGTTGATTACGTCCAATCCAACCGAACGATGAAAACCGCAATGTAATGAAACTCGCATGCGAGTTCTTGCATCTTCTAAGCGCCACTTGCACCATTCCACTAACCCGAGGTTAAGCGGTTAAACTGTTAACAAATTGTCAAATTGTACTGGTAACCATGGTAACTCCAGTATTAACCGGTTAACCCCGAGTTAGTGGAATGGTGCAAGTGGCGCTAAATGAGCACTTATTCCTACAGGTGATATCTGGCAAGCTTTACGCCGGCCCGGAAGTCGACGTGTGGTCCTGCGGCGTCATCCTCTACGCCCTCCTCTGCGGCACCCTGCCCTTCGACGACGAGCACGTCCCAACGCTCTTCCGGAAGATCAAGTCCGGGATCTTCCCCATCCCGGAGTACCTGAACAAGAGTGTGGTCAGCCTGCTGTGCACCATGCTGCAGGTGGACCCTATGAAGAGGGCCAGCATCGAGGACGTGAAGAAACACGAGTGGTTCCAGAAGGATCTGCCCGGGTATCTGTTCCCGTCGCCGGTTGAACAGGTGGGATACACTAAAGTAGGCAGTATTTTATTAGGTTAAGGTTTAAAATTGCTCAAACTATCTTCCCCATCCCGGAGTACCTGAACAAGAGTGTGGTCAGCCTGCTGTGCACCATGCTGCAGGTGGACCCTATGAAGAGGGCCAGCATCGAGGACGTGAAGAAGCACGAGTGGTTCCAGAAGGATCTGCCCGGGTATCTGTTCCCGTCGCCGGTTGAACAGGTGGGATACACTGAAGTAGGCAGTATTCTATTAGGTTAAGGTTTAAAATTGCTCAAACTGTATCATCTGCGGTGGGTAGATGCGATTTTGCACGTAGTAGGTAGCGTAATTGCTTGAACTAAGCACTCTATATCCCAGATACCTTTTCTAATTGGCCTGATGACAAATTTTGAAATCCCTTTTAATATTGTCGGTACACTTGTATTGGTTCCGAAAAACACAATATTTCAGCTATACCCATAAGATTTAACATAAATAATTGCATTTTATTATAGCTAGTTTAAACCTCGCGCGAAAACGCCTCGCACGCCATTTGTGACGTCATACATTATGGTGGTAGACATTGCTTACATACTTACAGTTACGAATTTCCCTTGAATCCGAATGATATTGTTAATTCAGCACCATATATTACGATTAGGGATGATAAATACATTACAAAAATTGTTCACAATAAGTCATTTTATACAAAGACTCTCACACGGTTGCAATTTAAGATGAATTATTTAGATACATGTAAATTTTGAGTGAATTACCGAGTGATTACCGAGCCCGGTTTTACTTTTTAATTTTTAATTTTTTCTAGTTACGACAGCCAACATGGCAATGATAGTTCCATTCAGCCAAATAATTAAAAAAGTTTTTTTGTGAAATATCGTATTATTTAGCATTTTATTTATATAATAACAAATAAATATTTTTTGGACGTAATAAATGTTTAGTGGCGAAACAATATTTTTTTTGAACCTCCAAACTCTTTGGCGAGTACGTAATGGATTACAGTCAATGAGGTTGTCTATGTTGCTCTAAGAAATATGTCATGCATTGATGACGTCAACTCTTACGTCGCCTCTGATTGGTGTTTCAGTCAAAATGGCCGAGTGGAGAATTTCGCAATTTTATTTTATTGAATATATTAATAATCCGTCAGTTTATACTGAGATTGGGCCATATTTTAGAATCATATCAACATATACGTTTCTTTGAAACCATTATTTCCATGATTCTTTCTTACTGTCATCAGGCCAATTACTAATTTACCACCTGATCATATTTGATTTTGTACCAACTTTGTACTAAATTGACCGTAGCTTTTAGTAACCGAAAGTCTTCTCAGTCGTCTCCCGAAAGTCACTAAGTACCTTCCGGTATATGTCCCATTCTGGAGTACTGTCGGCACTAGATATATCGGAGCGGCCAAGGTGCTCACGAATATCTGAGCACGCCTCTATTGTCAAGGCGTCAGAATGCTTAAAACTTTCGCGTTTTGAACACATATTAACTCACATAAATTCGTGTTAGACCCGTCTATAAATGTGAGTTAATATGTGTTAGAATGCTTGTTCATATATTTGTGATCACCTTGGCCGTGCCGATATATCTGATGGCGACTGTACCTGAATAAGGGCCAGTTGCACCAACCACATTTGACAGACTGATCAACGTCAGCCGGCGCGCCCCGGCGCTTTACCATGAAACTTTCCATACATAAAAACTTAGCGAACTCTTTAACGATACGAACAGTTTGGTGCAACCGGCCCTAAGTGTGGTAGTCAGTCATATCTTAGAACCTAATATGTATTAAATTTCTAAACCCCAGTTTCGCTCCATAGGACAGCAGCGTAATCGACACAGAAGCTATAAGCGAAGTGTGTGACAAGTTCGGCGTGAAAGAGCACGAAGTGCACAACGCGCTGTTAAGTGGTGACCCCCACGACCAGCTCGCCATCGCCTACCACCTCGTCATAGACAACAAGAGGATTGCTGACGAGGCTGCCAAAGCTGAGATCAAGGACTTCTATGTTGCCAGTGAGTGTCATTATTATTAGAGCACGAAGACCACAACGCGCTGTTAAGTGGTGACCCCCACGACCAGCTCGCCATCGCCTACCACCTCGTCATAGACAACAAGAGGATTGCTGACGAGGCTGCCAAAGCTGAGATCAAGGACTTCTATGTTGCCAGTGAGTATCATTATTAGAGCACGAAGTCCACAACGCGCTGTTAAGTGGTGACCCCCACGACTAGCTCGCCATCGCCTACCACCTCGTCATAGACAACAAGAGGATTGCTGACGAGGCTGCCAAAGCTGAGATCAAGGACTTTTATGTTGCCAGTGAGTGTCATTATTATTAGAGCACGAAGTCCACAACGCGCTCCTGAGCGGTGACCCACACGACCAGCTCGCCATCGCCTAACACCTCGTCATAGACAACAAGAGGATTGCTGACGAGGCTGCCAAAGCTGAGATCAAGGACTTCTATGTTGCCAGTGAGTATCATTATTATTAGAGCACGAAGTCAACAACGCGCTGTTAAGTGGTGACCCCCACGACCAGCTCGCCATCGCCTACCACCTCGTCATAGACAACAAGAGGATTGCTGACGAGGCTGCCAAAGCTGAGATCAAGGACTTCTATGTTGCCAGTGAGTGTCATTATTATTAGAGCACGAAGTCCACAACGCGCTGTTGAGTGGTGACCCCCCGACCAGCTCGCCATCGCCTACCACCTCGTCATAGACAACAAGAGGATTGCTGACGAGGCTGCCAAAGCTGAGATCAAGGACTTCTATGTTGCCAGTGAGTGTCATTATTATTAGAGCACGAAGTCCACAACGCGCTTTTCGGTGGTGACCCCCACGACCAGCTTGCCATCGCCTACCACCTCGTCATAGACAACAAGAGGATTGCTGACGAGGCTGCCAAAGCTGAGATCAAGGACTTCTATGTTGCCAGTGAGTATCATTATTATAAGAGCACGGAGTCCACAACGCGCTGTTCGGTGGTGACCCCCACGACCAGCTCGCCATCGCCTACCACCTGGTCATAGACAACAAGAGGATTGCTGACGAGGCTGCCAAAGCAGAGATCAAGGACTTCTATGTTGCCAGTGAGTATCATTATTATTAGAGCACGAAGTCCACAACGCGCTGTTAAGTGGTGACCCCCACGACCAGCTCGCCATCGCCTACCACCTCGTCATAGACAACAAGAGGATTGCTGACGAGGCTGCCAAAGCTGAGATCAAGGACTTCTATGTCGCCAGTGAGTATATGCCACCGTGTGGCGTATATGATAACTTGACATTGACACTTCAAGCTTTTAAAACGCCCTCTACCAGGCGTGGCTCACTCCGCGATTTCGTCGCGTGGCTATAAGTACATGCGGTCACACCAATTTTGGTGTCTAGCAGTAGTAGTTGCCGCGCACCGCTACGGAACGGACGCTTGCGCTTATATCTCTCGCAATAGACGCGTTTTGTTAGCGAGTGAACCTTCTGTTCCTACTACTATTATTTATTATGTACCTCTACTCACATGCTATCTACAAGAATCTTAACATTCTCAACGATTCCTTACATTGATATTATGATGATTATATTTGCGTACACAATAATGACGAAAAAACTCTACCTCGTGCCGCCCAATGGATGTTAGGATGTACACTCAGTTTCGATGGAATGTCAACCTTAATTAAATACTAAGTTTTCTCGTAAATTTTTCGAACAAATGAAATTCAACCTAATTGAAAATACAACAAGATTCTAACTTCCTTGGCTATGATTTTGTATGGTGGCCGGCACGAGTTTAAAAAGCGCTAAACATTGTGTATACGTCCGTAGGCAACTCGCCGCCAGCCGCGGTGACGGAGAGCGGCCGACCGCACCCGGAGAGGATCGCTCCGCTGCGGGACAAGACCTCGCCGGTGCAGCCGCAGCAGGACAAGGCCCGCGGCACGCCCGTCAAGAGGTACCTCGTATAATCCATACTATATACATAGTGCCGTGTGGTGCCGGCATCAGAAAAGAATAGCACCACCTCATCTCGTCCCGTGGGTGTCGTATAAGGCGACTAAGGGAAAACTGACGACAGATATGCATATGAGCAAGGCTCGCCCGTATCCTTAGCGGGATCCTTGCTCACAACAACTGTGCGCGCGGCACATCGAAAAAAAAAAGCTATATACGTATAATATCCATACTAATATATTATTAACATTATAAAATAATGCGAAAGTGTGTCTGTCTGCCTGTTACCTCTTCACGCTTAAGCCGCTGAACCGATTTAGTTGAAATTTGGTATAGAGATTGTTCGAGTCCCGGGGAAGGACATAGGATAGTTTTTATGTCAGAAATCATGGCTGAAGAAAGTGCAAAAGGGGGTGGAATTGAAACAGTTAATGAATTACCTAATAATTGAAGTAAGCAATGCGCAAATTGAATGATTGCTATTGGCATTATCCAGGCGATATACCTACTTTAGCTGCTGTCACGAAGTCGCCGGCAAAAGCTAGTATATTTATATTGTACAACGTTGCGAGCTCGAACTGTTCATAGAACGTAGTCTTTCTTGTGTAACCGAGGGTCACGGATCAGCGTTAGGGCCTTTATGAACGCCTAGCAGATAACTTCGTTTTACAGCTGGCCTACGAAAGCAAAAAACCACCCTGCCATTTTCTTACTCCTATTTATTCCTTTTTTACAGAGCTAAATGGCACTTGGGCATCCGTTCTCAGAGCAAGCCCAACGATATCATGCTCGAGGTGTTCCGCGCCATGAAGGCGCTCGACTACGAGTGGAAGGTCATCAACCCCTACCACGTCAGGTAATCAACTCATAAACTCCGACTCGCACGTACCTACCCGGTTTTCTTGATATAATGGGGTTGGCCGGTCGAAGTATTAACCTTTTGCACGCCAATGACCGATATATCCGCACCGCAGGGTCAACGCCAAAGACCGATTGATCAGTTACAGACCACAGATCAACATAGATCTACGTGCATATGCATAAAGTTCAATTTCAGTTTTGACACTTGGGTGACGTGGCGCCCGAGTGACAGCTTTTGTGTTTGACACGGCGTCGAAAAGGTTAAGCAGATGGCGCCATCACAGCTTGCCCTGGCTATCCCTAGAATTGTGTAAAATTTTTGTTTTTTTAATACACTGGATGCCAGCTCTTTAAGCCAAATCTCATAGAAAAAGGGGCAAGATGGCGCCATCTATGCAAATCTTTTGACAGTTTCTAACCCTATTACTCCTTGCTGATGGCTCCTCTACACATCACTTGCTCCCTCTAACGCATAAATGCGTCCCTTGGAGTGGAGGCCGGCGTTGGCCCATCGTGTAGAGGAGCCATGACGTTGGCAAAAAACCGGCAGGCTCTGGGACTGGGCCGGCCGCGTCTATCGCATGCATCCGGATAGGTGGGCTAACATAGCCATCCAGTGGATGCCAGTAAGGCACTGGTCCCACCGCGAGCTAGTAAGCTATGAGCTATCGGCTATAAACACGAACAAAAGATAAGCACTCCCGTGTAAATAAAAGAGACACGGCGATATTTATAGCTCACCGCTGGGCGAGTAACTATAAATATCGCCGTGTCTCTTTTATTTACACGGGAGTGCTTATCTTTTGTTCGTGTTTATAGCCGATAGCTCATAGCTTACTAGCTCGCGGTGGGACCAGTGCCTAAAGAAGCGTGTCAACACTGAGCGTGAGAACATGACACTCAAATAGGCTAAGGAAAAATAACCCTTTTATTTACATATTTTTATGAGTTGCGTATAACTATACCTTTGCTATACCCATAGACTAGGAATCCTCTAGACGAAGTTTAGAGCTATTATTTCATGAAACTGATGCTGCCAAAAATACTGGGGTGCAGGGGACGAGGTGAGCGAGTCCCGTACCGTGATTGGTCCGTTCAAAGACGGGCGTCACACACAGACATTTTGACTCGGAAATGGAGTAAAACTACCGTATATTTGTGGCAGAGGGGGTAGCGCTACTATGCTCAGTCTGGAGGATGTCATGTTTGTGGCTACACCTATTATTAACCTTTTAACCGCCAGCAATTTTTGATCGAGCGTGCTCGTGTCGCCCACCGACAGTAATTGTACCACGTAGAGTAAGGTTGGCATAGTTACGGGAGTTATAAATGTGCTGTAAAACCAAATCAGTTCTTTGTCTTATTTATCAGACTGTGGCGAAATGAGCTGGATATGTAATGTCTTATATATCAGACTCTGGCGGTTAAAGGGTTAAGGGCTATATAAGGCTCCAAAGCCTATTCGTGGCTATACCTAACCAGCAATACATATTTCCAGGGTCCGCACACTAAACAAAATGACAACCAAACACGTCAAGATGTCGCTCCAGCTCTACCAAGTGGACTACAAGTCTTACCTCCTCGACTTCAAATCCCTCTCCGGCGAGAAGGAGGATTCCGAGGAGGACTTGGCTTCCCCCATGGCGCCCCCACCTCCGATGGCGCCGCCTTCTGCGAGCCTCCAGAATCTGCAGCCGCAGGGACACCACACTATGGAGTTCTTTGAGATGTGTGCGGCGCTTATTATTCAGCTAGCTAGATAGTTTCGGCAAAGAGAATAGAGTGACGGATTGTCAAAGTAAATTATGTAGCCACTGTAAATTTACTGCCATCTTTCGACAGAATAAAACTGTTAGTACGCCATTTGACTTTGATCCTTATTCTTTCACTGATATGTGTTAACTTATTAAATATTAATATTATCGCCATCTACTCGACTATAGGCCAAAGGTATGGTGCAATCTTTTCGAGCGATCCCATAACCTTCAGCTAGGGAATGCAAATCGGTTATTTTCGGTTATTTTTTGTATGGAAATGATCGGTTATTAACCGAAACCGCGGTTATTTCCATACAAAAAATAACCGATTTGCATTCCCTACCTTCAGCCTACTCAAATGGCGTTCTAACAGTTTTAATCATCTGTCGAAAGATGGCAATAAATGTACTGTAGCTACATAATTTACCATGACAGTAACTCTCTATTTCAAATTCTCTTTGGTTTCGGTTATGACCTATTCTTTGTTGGACAAACAGTTTTTTTCAACTTCATACACTTCACCTGTCAAACAGCTACAAATAATAACTTAGGGTGGTATTCCACCTGTCCAATTTCTATTACCAATATCAGTGCGTCTCACTTTCTCATTAAAGCAAAATGTGAGACGCAATACACATTGGACAAAGAAATTGGATAGGTGGAATACCAACCATAGTTGCAGTTATGACGAATCTTCTTAATATAGAATAAAATTATATTTTAATCGTGCATTGCTTTTTGGATCATAGTGTGGATTATCATAGCTAGCAAGATAATAGCCTAGTCTGGACCCAATGTTCCAAATTTGGAACATCTCACGAAATAAATTATGTATTATGGCAACAGCAAATTTTTCTTACATAAATAATGTAAATGAAATTGTAGTCTAACCAAGGGTATTTTGAATACCCTGTCCTATGCTGTATATATTAATAATTCCATAAAGTTCATTCAGTATTATACCTTTGTATAATGTTTGTTTTGGTTTTCTTTAAATGTAATTGTATATTTAATTGGGATTGTAGGATAATGTTATTTGATGGTTAGGTGATGTTCCCAGGCGCTTTTAACTTGTACCATATGTGGCACAAAAATTATTCAATCAATAATATAAAGAACACGATCTTCTATAATCAATATGAAAAATAAAACGAGCATTATTGTGATATAAATAATTTTAGATACAAAAGTTTTTTTGCCAAAGAAATCTGACAGGAATCAGAATAATAGTGCCTTTGTATTTCGTAAGTCAATAGCCAAAGTGTCTTATGCAATGTCGCAGTCGTTGATCGAATTATAAGATATTTTGGGTTAGCTACCAAAAAACACCACTCTTTGACACCTGGAACCCATTTCTCGAACGGTATTAGACTTATATTATTAGTGTGTTGTCATGGCAACTCATAGGATTTGACAGAGGCCTATTTCTCGAACGATATTAGACTAATAATATTAGTGTGTTGCCATGCTAACCCATACGATTTGACAGTTCGTGGACTAATAATATTAGTCTAATACCGTTCGAGAAATGGGCTCCAGTTCGTGGACTAATAATATTAGTCTAATACCGTTCAAGAAATGGGCCCCAGTTCGTGGACTAATAATATTAGTCTAATACCGTTCGAGAAATGGGCCCCAGTTCGTGGACTAATAATATTAGTCTAATATCGTACGAGAAATGGGGCCCTGTTGTGGTAGGAAATTTAAAATAGATCGAAGGTGCCAACCATTGGAGGGGTACGGACAATACGGTAGCTAACCCGCATTATGCTTATATTCTAATTTAAAATACCTTATTTATTCTCGCCTTCGCTCGTTGACTGCGAAAGTTATGGTTTTAAAAAGTCTAAAGCCCTGTCTCCATGTTGCGCGGCAAACTATCGAACATTGGCTCGCGAGGCAGCCGCGCGCAATGGATACCGGGTTGGCTCGCGAGCCAACACGATCAGATCGAGTTAGCTCGCGAGCCAACCCGGTATCCATTGCGCGCGGCTGCCTCGCGAGCCAATGTTCGACAGTTTGCCGCGCGATATGGAGACAGGCCTTAAGGCGCAATAAATGTGAAGGTATTGACGTACAGTCTTCTCAAATTATATAGGCTTGGCCTTAGACACTTAAGTTATTACTATCAATATAATTGCATTGTACAAAATAACGTATTGTACAGCTTAAAGTGTCTATAGTGCAATGAAATAATATGTATACTTCCATTAAACTAGTTAATTTCTGTGAGTCATTAAAACTTCTTAGAAATATTTGCGATGTTTTATTTCAATATCAAGGGCAATTCAATATGAATAATAAAAAGTTCACAATACTGTAATTTTAATAAAGATCTATGCATTTATTTTAAAAAGATGACTAAGTTTCAAGTGGAACAAACAAAGGGATGCAATGAATAGGTTCATAAATACTATAATTAAATTATAATATAAATACAACTATTTCTGACAGCGACATGCTACTTTTCCTAGAGAATTGGCTAGAATGTTAACGTCAATGCGATAACAGTTAAAATTTGGCATAAAATAACGGATTTTGACTTTAAAGAACACTGAGAAACGATATTCAAAATAGAGCTTTTCATTATAGATTATCAGCTTATATGTATGAGGTATCTTGAAAATCTCCATCATTGAGGCACCGATTCCACCGGCGGGGAATAGTTATTTATGATACAACTGCGGAAAAGAGGAAATTCGAAGGGAGTGTTTTAAATCGACACGAGTTGCAAATTACCTATTCGCACGTGTATCGTACAACGTTTTACAGTACATATGGCCTTTTAAACTTTTGACATACGCACGAAAAGTGCTATTTTACGCACTAGTGCGGGAAAATAGGACCATATGTACTGTAATAGTACATTTCGATGCTAGTGCGGAAGGTATGTCATTACTTCACGAGTACCGAGATATCTTGCCACGAGCCGCAGGCGAGTGGCAAGACTCGGGACGAGTGAAGAATGACATTTCCGCACGTGTATCGAACGACGTTTTTTAATACAGTTGCGAAAAAATAAGAAAAACATTGTTAATCGTACACTAAACAAAAGTGGTAACAGTGACAGCTCGGTTAGACGTCGTCTTTAAGTATATTATATCTATGGGCGTTTGACAGCTATTCCGTTCCATTCAGTCAACTTATTAAGAACGGAATTTTCAATATTGAATATTAAAAAATAAACGTGTTATAATGACGAAGAGGTAAGTAATTAAATATGAAATATGTAATATTTTTCGTATTCTTACATTAACGGTAGGTTTTTATGCTGATTACGACGTTTAAAGGAAACTAATATTAACACTCATCAATAAGTAGTCGTGAATTGGAACAAGTATAAATTTAAAAAAATTGGAAAAGTAAAAAGCACTAGTTCGAGATAACCAACTTTCCGCACGCTAAACAGCTACGTAAAGTAGCACTTTTTGAGCAACTGTATTAAAAAAGTAATTTCAGTTTTCTTGCACAAAAATCGTACATATGGAATATGGAAGGAAATTCTGTACAAAACTTTTTTCTCAAATAAAACAACCAGCTTATTGTCACTCGCTAATTGTCCGCGGGATCGCAAATTTTTATGTCAACACGAAATCCCATAAACAGAAGCATATGACGCACATTTATATTTATTTTTATAGGATTTCGTGATGTCATAAAATAATTATACATATTAACCAGTTCAAAGTTTTGATAAGAAAAACTGGTTCGAACCGAAGTTATTATATTTTTATACAAATTGAACTGAATAGTTTTCAATCTAGTTTTACCAGGTGCATTTTTAAAGCTGTTTTGAAGTTCGTTTTCCAGCTTCTGTAGTTTACAAGCCACAATTCTAAAATGGTGAATAACGATCACAATAACGATGTTATTGCACCACCTTGCCATTTAGATCGCAATTTAGGAAGCAGAAGTTATATACAGAAACAATTGGTATATATCGTCAGGTGACAAGCAAAACTCACTAATGACCACCACAAGTTCATAACCATAATGAACCATATTAGTACTAAAAGAAGGTCGATTTTTGTTTAATTTAATTTTTAGTAATTAGGGACTTTTGCTTGTCACCTGACGATGTAATCTTTTCAGATTTTACATTGTGACAAATGATAATAAATTGTATGCTATCACAGAGTATTTATTGTATAATGTATTACTTAATCTCAAGCTACAATTTCAATTGCACACAGAAACTTAAGTTATTAACATAATAGTTTCATTAATGCTTTAATTTAGATGTCAAGTTTGGCCAAAAATAATATCTACAAATTATACGGTTTATTGTGAATAGTATTTGTTATTTTAGTCAGTATGATTTCGATGCGACTAGTGTGATCAAAACAATATTAATAACAATAGTTAATAAACTAAATAACGTTTAGTTCTGCTTCCCTCGTCGCCAACTAATAACCGCCTCGTTTTCCTCGTCGCCATTTAAATAGGCGTGTGACGTCACGCGGAGGGCGCGGGCGGCGCGGGCGCGTCGTCGGGTTTGCTCTCGAGGGAGAAGGGCGGGATGCGGCAGTCGAACGTGTAGCCGTCCTCGCGCTCCATGCGGAACGTTCCCCTGCACGAACAAAAACAATATTGAGTCAAGGCAGGTGTGGCTGTACCTTTATGTTAATAAATAAATATTATAGGACAATTTTACACAAATCGACCTAGTCCCACGGTAAGCTCAATAAGGCTTATATTGTGGGTACTAGACGACGATATATATAATTATATATAAATATACTTATATACATAGAAAACATTCATAACTCAGGAACAAATATTTGTGATAAACACACAAATAAATGCCCTTACCGGGATTCGAACCCGAGACCTCCTGCTTCGTAGGCAGGGTCACTCACTACCGACTAGGCTAGGAGGCCGTTAAATCTTTAAGTACACCCAGCTGCAATAGCGACTGCGTAAGTCAAACGTTATGTATAACGTACCACATGTGTCCGGAGGGCGCCTGCAGGCTGACGTGGCTGGAGTACTGGAAGGCGGGCGAGTGGCGCGCCAGCACGGGCTCCTGGCCGACCACGCCGCGGCCGCGCACGGTCTCCAGCGTGCCGGAGAGCGAGAAGATGCGCCAGTGCCGCTCGCGCAGTTGGACTGCCGCTGCGCCGAGGTTTTCTAGTCGGATGCAGTACCGCCACTGAACAAAGATATATAGGTTCTTTTTGATATTTTATTCGAAACTCATTTGATATGGAGGATAAATAACTATCACTTAAATAGCGCAGATCTTCGCTATAGGCATCTTAGGAAATAAGTCCCCCGCTTTCGTAAAGTTACACGACTTTGTCGACAAAACGCATAAAAAATATCAGCCATCTTAGCACGAGAGCGCCGAAGGTTACCTACAGAACATAGGCTCGGCGGAAAACCAAGTGTGAGAAGAATACTGCAGTCGTAGTATGAACTGAATTGTATGCAATTTGGAACTGATGGGAACGTAACACCTCGGGAGGCGGGTAAGAGTGTGCCGCTTGGTGCCGAATATTCGTCCGAACTAACACAGTGTTACCGACCCAATAAACGGCGCAGTTCTGGCTCTCGCGGCTGCCCATGTAGAACGGTATGACGGTGACACGCACGCCCTCAGTGGTCTCGTACTGACTACTTACCCAGTAGACGGCGCAGTTCTGACTCTCGCGGCTGCCCATGTAGAACGATATGACGGTAACAGGCACGCCCTCAGTGGTCTCGTAGTAACTACTTACCCAGTAGACGGCGCAGTTCTGGCTCTCGCGGCTGCCCATGTAGAACGGTATGACGGTGACACGCACGCCCTCAGTGGTCTCGTAGTGACTACTTACCCAGTAGACGGCGCAGTTCTGACTCTCGCGGCTGCCCATGTAGAACGGTATGACGGTGACACGCACGCCCTCAGTGGTCTCGTAGTGACTACTTACCCAGTAGACGGCGCAGTTCTGGCTCTCGCGGCTGCCCATGTAGAACGGTATGACGGTGACTCGCACGCCCTCCGTGGTCTCGCGGTGTACGTCGCTCAGTTCGAGCCATGGGTGGTTCTTCTTCTGCCACGCGCGGAGCGTCTCCTGCGCTATGAAGGGTGGGTCTGCGAACAATGAATGTTAAATAAGTATACTAATACAAGGAAATGGAAAGAAAGAACCCTTTATAAAGACATTCTTTTATGCCATGTTGCATACAAGTGATATTCTAATAGTTATCTCTAATGGCTGGAACAGATCGGACGGAATTAAGGAAACGCAGGGATGCCCAGCACCTGCATTACCCTCTCGGCTTCACTGTCTTATGCCACAGTAAAGGCGAGCCAATACGTGTGGAGACAGGTCAGCTGCAGGAATCTGCCGCATATTTCAGGTTGGACCCTACTCGCGCCTTACGGAAACTCCATTCCGGGTTTTATTTTGGAGTATCCTTCTCCTAGACCCAGGGCTAGGACAGGGCTAGGTGCCCAGGGCTACAACCGCGAAAATCGAAGTTCGTCAATTGCGGTCATTTTTCTCCGTCACTCTAATTAATCTTAAGGAGAGTAAATTTCGGTTTTCGAGGTAGGTTTCCAGGAACTAATGTAAATGCCTCTTCCTAACAATAGTACAGTACAGTCTAGTATCAAGTCTAGGGAGCCCAAAAATCGTAGGATGAATCTAATGATGACACTTCCTCCCTCATTGTCTAGAAATGGTAAATTTCTTTAAAAGTGCCTTAAAGATTTCCACTTATAATATAAAAGCTTCAGGTGTCTAAAGATATGATTGAGTGCTAAGTGTCCGAGAATCATGTAGATAACACTATGATATGGGGGAAGTGGAAGCGAAAGGCACTTCGGAAGAGAGAGAGAGGTGTCTACACTCACCCTTGTCCGGGTTGTGCATGAGGAACTTGTCAAACAGCTCATGCTGCAGCGGGACGCGCTCCACGGACGAGTAGGGCATGATGTCGTCGTGCGCCACGTAGTCCAGCCCCGGGATGGCGTAGAGGCTGCGAGACGACTCCTGGTTTCCTAGGAACGTCACTGGTGTCTCACTCACCCTTGTCCGGGTTGTGCATGAGGAACTTGTCAAACAGCTCATGCTGCAGTGGGACGCGCTCCACGGACGAGTAGGGCATGATGTCGTCGTGCGCCACGTAGTCCAGCCCCGGGATGGCGTAGAGGCTGCGAGACGACTCCTGGTTGCCTAGGAACGTCACTGGTGTCTCACTCACCCTTGTCCGGGTTGTGCATGAGGAACTTGTCGAACAGCTCATGCTGCAGTGGGACGCGCTCCACGGACGAGTAGGGCATGATGTCGTCGTGCGCCACGTAGTCCAGCCCTGGGATGGCGTAGAGGCTGCGAGACGACTCCTGGTTGCCTATGAACGTCACTGGTGTCTCACTCACCCTTGTCCGGGTTGTGCATGAGGAACTTGTCGAACAGCTCATGCTGCAGTGGGACGCGCTCCACGGACGAGTAGGGCATGATGTCGTCGTGCGCCACGTAGTCCAGCCCCGGGATGGCGTAGAGGCTGCGAGACGACTCCTGGTTGCCTAGGAACGTCACTGGTGTCTCACTCACCCTTGTCCGGGTTGTGCATGAGGAACTTGTCGAACAGCTCATGCTGCAGTGGGACGCGCTCCACGGACGAGTAGGGCATGATGTCGTCGTGCGCCACGTAGTCCAGCCCTGGGATGGCGTAGAGGCTGCGAGACGACTCCTGGTTGCCTATGAACGTCACTGGTGTCTCACTCACCCTTGTCCGGGTTGTGCATGAGGAACTTGTCGAACAGCTCATGCTGCAGTGGGACGCGCTCCACGGACGAGTAGGGCATGATGTCGTCGTGCGCCACGTAGTCCAGCCCCGGGATGGCGTAGAGGCTGCGAGACGACTCCTGGTTGCCTAGGAACGTCACTGCCTCCGTTTGGGCTCGCTGCAAAAAGTTTAGCTATGTAATAAGGAATACTCGAAAAGTGTATAATGTGTGTAATACAAGTGTACTAATTTTATGATACTGACTACATATGTATTAACAATATAAGTGTCTTGGCTATAGCTGTAAACTTATAGTTAGTGTTTGCCTGAATAAAGGATAAAGAATACTTCATCATTCATATTAGTTGTTTGTAATCTATTCAAATATAATCATAACTTTTTTTATAGTCTTATATGTATAAGACTATACAAATTATGATGACGCTGATGACTTTCAGAGTTACTGATACCCCTGATGGAGACCCCATTTAAATAGAAACACAGTATGTGATACATAATCAAATCAAACCATCTTCATCATGACCTTTTGACCCATAGAAAACGATCTCCCCCTACTCATATTTGGGTACAAACTAATCAATTCACTATTACATTTACCCTGTCAGAATAATCATTTACAAAACTGTATAATTGCATAATTACAAAAATGCAATATTGATTGTTAAGGGCCCCCAGATTACCAGTTCGCCAGACGATATCAGCGTGTCAGTTGTTCGGAACTGTCAGCTTATATGTTTAACTGACAGGCTGATATCGTCCGGCGAACTGGTAATCTGTGGGCCCCTTTAGATGTCTCAGTTGTCATTGGCAATAAGGAAAAATTAGTGTAATTAATCTGTCAAAAAAAGGGTAGCTGTGGTTGTCCAACAAATCATTTTCAATTACAGAATGTAATGTATGTATGCTAAAGCAAAAGGAAAACCAATCTACATCTGGGAGAAAAATACAAAATAGATTTCCAATCTTGTTTTTTTAGTGTTCCATACCCAAAGGGTAAAAACGGGACCCTATTATTTTTACTTGTAGATACTGCTTAGAAAGTCATACAATTCAATTCATCAATAACTAGAACTTAGTTCAATAGTTAGATCTTGAAAATAACCCAATCAAAAGCACATCAAAGCCACAACATTAACAAAAATATCAGTTAAAAAAACTGTTAAACTGCATATACACAACAATAAGCACTTTGGTTAACAATTGTTATTCAAACATTTATAATAATCCACTTTTGATTGGTACCTTTTTCTTCCACTCAGGTCTCATGTCGTAGGTTGTTTGCACAGCCAAAAATTAACATTTTAATATTACAATTTAAGCCAAACACCAATATATTGTTTTCCCATAGACACACCGTGATTTTTATGAAGATATGAAAAACAATATACATGTCTATTACACTTACACCTATATAAATATCAGATAAATTTTAAGAAAAATAAATAATTTTCAGAATAGAAATAAAATACAAATGAGCTAATAACTAGTAATGGGATTACTTTGAAAAAGCAAATATTATAATTTGTTCCATATTAAGTTCAAAGGCATAAAAGACTATGGTACTAGCTGTAAAAAACCGGGCAAGTGCGAGTCGGACTCGCGCACGAAGCGTTCCGTAACATAATGCAAAAAAAAAAAACAAAAAAAAAAGCAAAAAAAAAAACGGTCACCCATCCAAGTACTGACCACTCCCGACGTTGCTTAACTTTGGTCAAAAATCACGTTTGTTGTATGGGAGCCCCATTTAAATCTTTATTTTATTCTGTTTTTAGTATTTGTTGTTATAGCGGCAACAGAAATACATCATCTGTGAAAATTTCAACTGTCTAGCTATCACAGTTCGTGAGATACAGCCTGGTGACAGACGGACGGACGGACGGACAGCGAAGTCTTAGTAATAGGGTCCAGTTTTACCCTTTGGGTATGGAACCCTAAAAATGATGAACTATAGCCACTTATCCTTTTTCCGAGCTCTGATTATGAAAGAGTTGATATTTTTCTTTTTCAAAGTAGGGATGATGCTAATGATACCTATGTGGGGACTTGATTGAACAGAACGGCAACCAGTACAAGCCATGCTTAATAATAGAGATAAAATATGTAAACACTTACTATGTAAGGTGCATCCCTTGTATCTATCAGCACCTGGTAGAAGGTGTGAGTCCTGCCCTTGACCTCTTTGCCTACGTTAGAGAGCGTATCCCCGGTGGCTTCTCCTGTCCCCGTGGTCTCAGGATTCTCCTTCTTATTGGATGCATCTCTATCGTACACTCTCGCCAGCCAAGGGAACAGAATCACTCCTCTATACCCGAAAACCTTATGTAGAATTAACTGCCCGGTGTCATATTTGCCAGAAGTCTTCGGAGCTTCGAGTTTTCCGACTTCAGCCAATCTAAAAATTTAAATTAAGAGGTTATGTACGTAATCTTTTGATGCACACAAATGAGAAGTTACCAGGCTTACCTAGTGTAATGAGCTACTTGGTTAACTAAAATTCTAGAAACGGTTAATCTTAATGGATTTGTTGGCACAAATCTCAATAATATCTCCATTTTATCATTGTAACTAGTTATTTTTTTCGTGTTATCGAGATGTTTTTGTTTGACAAATAGCTGACGGACATAAGCCAATGTTGCCTACGATAGAAATTAATAAAATTATCCGTCGCATTGTGTTTAGAAATTTTCTTAATTTTCAAGTGTCTACTTACCCGTACCAAATTTTGATTATAATTGTTTTATTTTTAAAAGATTCAGCATATTTCAATACAAATATAATCAAATTAGTCGCATCAAGTGTTGCATGGTCAAAAAAAATCCATAATAGACAGCTCAATACAAAAGGTTTTATGTCACATTTAACTACATTCAAATTTTAATCTTAATACATTCTGTTACAGCCTATTGTTCTAAAAATTGAAATATTTATTACGGTCTTTAAATTTAATCGATTGCAATAATATAAAATGCTGACAAATGACAAAGGTATTCAATTGACAGCTTGGAAGAGTTCAAAGTACTTTTTATCATTGTTTTGTTTTCGTTAACTTTTAGTTAAATTACGTAGCATTTAATTAAATTAATTAGTGATCATGTTGAGTGTTCTGGCCAAATCGGTTCCGGCATTAGGTAAGTTATGTTGCCCGCGAAGTGATACTAAAAACAATTTAATACTCGTAGTATTTCGTAGTCATAAATATTGTTTTTATGTAATCTTAGTAATTATTTCTGCATATTTACCTATATATTATTTTGCAGCTCCTATCCGTAATTCAAGATGCATAGCTTCGCTGTCAGCTCTGTCCGACACATACCAAATGCTCCAGAAGACGTGCCGGGACTTTGCAGAGGGGGAACTTAAACCTAACGCAGCTAAATTTGATCGTGAGCACTTATACCCTGGAGATGCCATAAAGAAGATGGGTGACTTAGGTCTCATGGCCATAGCGACGCCAGAAGAGCTTGGCGGGGCAGGGTTGGACTACCTGGCGTATGCTATAGCGCTGGAGGAGATATCCCGAGGGTGTGCGTCGGCGGGCGTCATCATGTCGGTCAATAATTCCTTATATCTGGGGCCTGTGGTGCACTTTGGCAATGACAAACAGAAGCAGGAGTTTGCAACTCCATTCTGTACTGGTAAATGATACTTTTATTATCCACATTATATTTTATTGGCTTTACTTAATGATAGCAAATTCCATTCCATGTACAGCCACCACACGGGATTGTTATGCCATTTAGGGTTCTTGCTAAATTGGAAATTCTATAGTGTAAGTATTGAACAACCAATTTAGCTAGAACCCTAAATAGCGCAATAATCGCGGAGTGTGATGGAACAACATATGTGTATCCATGTAACATAAATATTATTATTTGATTTATTTTTGTGTCTAGGTGATCCTGTGGGCTGTTTTGCTCTATCAGAGCCAGGAAATGGGTCTGATGCTGGTGCAGCATCAACAATGGCCAAAGACGGTGGAGACAAATGGGTCTTAAACGGAACCAAATGCTGGATAACCAATGGATACGAGAGCAAAGCCTCAGTTGTGTTCGCTACCACAGACAAGAGTCTTAAACACAAAGGGATTTCTGCATTTTTAGTACCAAAGCCTACCAAGGGCTTAGATTTAGGGAAAAAGGAAGACAAATTAGGTATCCGGGGGTCATCAACATGCTCTTTAATATTTGAGGACTGTGAGATCCCGAAGGAGAATATACTTGGCAAACCAGGCATGGGATTCAAGATTGCCATGATGACTTTGGATGCTGGGAGGATTGGTATTGCTTCCCAGGCTTTAGGTATTGCTCAAGTAAGTTGCTAGAACTTTCATTTACTTTATTGAAATTAATTTTCCTACATATTAGTCGCTGCCTCAGATATTTATGAGATGCATATTAGTGTGTTAGTGTCATCTTATCTTCAAACAAACTACATACGAGATACACGAGAAATCATAAGAATTTTGACAGATGAGGAAAAGTAGACATTCTCAATATAATATACTAACAGTATACTTACACCTATTGTTATTATTTTTACGATAGTTACAATCTACGTAGGTACTATTAAATTGTTTTAAAGATGTAGGTAATGTTTTTTACGACACATTTATAGTTAGATATCTAAGTACCTAAGTAGGTATCTGAGCGGCTACCGCGAAATTCGCAAATTGCGGGGAGCTTTCTCTTTTAATGCAATGAAGGCGTAATTAGAGTGACAGAGAAAAATCCCCGCAATTTGCGTACTTAGACTATTTAATTTTTTTCAGGCATCCCTAGACGTGGCCATAGAATACGCATCAAAACGCATGGCATTCGGCAAGCCTATAATGAAGCTGCAAGCCATCCAAAGCAAGCTGTCGGACATGGCGCTGCAGCTCGAGTCTGCGAGGCTGTTGACGTGGCGCGCGGCGTGGCTAAAGGACAATAAGAAGCCGTATACTAAGGAGGCGGCCATGGCTAAACTTGCGGCATCTGAAGCTGCGACGTTCTTGTCTCACCAGTGTATACAGGTATTCTTTATTAGCCTTTAAACGCCTCCCCTTTTTCCTGCTAAAAAAACTGGCTTTAAACGCTTACATTAACTAACACCATAAGTAATTAGTAATTACCAGTTGTTTACTAAATTACTAAGGGCACGCCTTAATTGGTAGTACCTACTAAACTTATCCCTATATTCGTACAGGGTACATTTATCGATATGGTAAAAATTACCACCATATTTTTGGTTATGCAGAATTTTTGGGACTGTAAAGAGACGATAATTGATCATGTATTTTTTTTAAACGTAAGTAAGGGTTTTAGGGTTCGCTCATTCATTATATTAAAGCTCAGTATGGTACAGTCACCTTCAATTATATGTTACACAACGATAGTCGCAAAAATATCTCACACGATCTTAGGTAGATCCCCCCACATCTAGCGTCTTTCGAGCGTCGGCGTCTGTCGGCGTCTGGTCAGCGCTATGGAAAATGACGTCGCTGCGCAGTTGCGTCGACGCTGCGGCGACGTTGCGTCGAGCAGCGGCCATAGAATTGTAGACGCCGACGCTCGAAAGACGCCAGATGTGGGGGGGGCCTTATTTGTAGAGCCATAAGAGTGTCTCACATATTTATGCGGCCTTCGAAGAGTAATATATTATTGCAGATGACTACCATCGCCCTCACTGTTAACTGACAGTTCGTAAACCTTATTACAAAAGGCATAGGGTCCACTGATGGACAGTTAGTGTTGCTGTTTGTTTTAAAAATAATTCAATTCTTTTCAGATTCTTGGTGGCATGGGATATGTATCAGATATGCCAGCAGAGCGACATTACAGAGATGCCAGAATCACCGAAATATATGAGGGAACATCCGAGATACAGAGGCTCGTTATAGCTGGGCAGCTCATCAAAGAATATGGCCTTTGAACTATCCTACCTCAAAACAAATAGTCATAGAAACGTGGTGAGACCCATGACGTCATAATGTATGTGTTCAGAAAGTACCATTTTAGTGACAACTTTGTTTTTAAAAGTTGTCAAGTAATTATACATAATTTGCACAACATATCTAAATTAATTGAAATGTCTATTTTAAACTTTTACAATTTTACATTGAATTTTGTTATGCCCAAATCAAAGGCTAAATATTTTCAGTATTTTATTACTATAATACTTTTACATATATGATGAAACAATATAATTCTTTGTGTATAAATTAAATTTCTGTCCACTTTTATAGAGAAGGAAAATGTGTAAGAATCATGATAAGTAAAATAAATGCTTATAATACAAATACAAGTGAATAAATGTTTTGTGTCCTGTTTCACTGTCCAGGTCCAGAGAGGGACTTGTCCATAAATTTCCTCTTGGCAAAGCAGAGCCACCATTTACTGGGCTTTCCGTCCTCCGTGGCAAACACCTGGAACAATAATAGTATAGATAGTTTTATGTCACATATACTTATAGACTCAGTCAGCTGAATCGTTATTATTATACAGAGGTTTGTATAAATATCCCACCATTGTTACCAGGCCCTATACTTCGTTTTTTTAGCATTAGAAAAAAGGTAAACAATCTTGATGTGTCTTTTAATTGGAAAACACGTTTTAATAATAAGTCACGGCAAACATGAAACAATTCTGAATCTAATACAATCATTTATATTCTTCTTGAAACGTCATATATATTTCCCTGATCCAATCTGATTATAGTCTTGCGACTGATTGCAGATATTATATAAGAAAAAAAAAAAAAAAAAAAATATTCTTCTGCTTTCATAAGTAATAGTTACTGATTTTTTAAAAGCGGTTTTCAATTAAAAGACATGTCAAGATCGCTTGAAACCTTCTTTATACTTCTTTCTAATGCTAAAAAAAACGAACTATAAATCTCACAAACCAGACTTTAAAAGGCCAAGCTTATTGACATTATTGACCAAAAAGCTGACATACTATTACCAAACTTTTTCAAAACCATAATAGTAACTTTTACCTGGAGCAGACTCAATTGGCGGTGTAAACTTGCAAAATGCGACTCATAATAAGTAGTGGTGTCAAATATACAAAAAAGCTTACCTTTTCACAGACTCTAGCACCAGTTTCATGTCTCAGTTGTTGTAAATACTGTCTCATCAAATCTGTAATAAACAGAACCACATTTATACATTTTCTCACTCTGCTATATAGTACGGGAAGTGCAATGCTATATATTCAGGTGAGGTGACTCAAACAGCCCAAGACTGAAGAGAGTGGAATAATTTTGTGCCTCAAACCCCAACAGATTAACAGGGAGAGGTTAAAAAAAGTTAACTGATAATAATAAACCTGTATAATAAATAAATAAAATAAATAAACCTGTAATTCCTGTTTAATATTTACAATTTAACACTTTGACTACCGAGAACCCGGCTGGTAGGCACTCGTAATGTTTGCTCAGATGCCGGAGAACCCGCCCAGCGGGTTGTTTTGTACGCTGATATAGACGACCGGTTTCTGGGGTAGTGCGCCGTTTTTTGCCCGGTTGCGAAAGTGTTAAATCACATATTGTCAAAAAGAACCAGTTAGGCAGTTACACATTATATATTTTCCTGTATCATATTATATTACCTTAACAACAGTGTCAGTTAGAGCAACAATAAATAGCAGAATATTTTTCAACAATACCCAAACATGTTTCAGAATGTTTGTAAATTTTTTTAAATTAAAAGTTAGGAAATTGTTTATCACTCACCAGCTTCCTGAGGAGTAGAGGGCTTGGCATACACAGAGTTGAGCGGGAACCCCGCTTCCCCAGGAATGTCAAACTTGGATATGGCCAGCATGTACATCTCTTGCTGGCCCTGGTTCTTGTTGGAGCACTTCTGGAGCCGCTTCAGGCACTCCGAGATGTACAGAGTTAAGTAGATGAGCACTCTGTCTGCATCAGACTGAAAAAAGATTTTACTATAAGTATTCGTTGAAAATCCAGGTTAATAATTTGTTCTTTGGCCAGATAAGGTAAGCTAATCCAATATTGGTGCCTCATTGGTGCTGAAAATACTGTTAAAGATGCCAACCCTAAGAGTGGTATTTAAATTGGTAATAAGGGCTTTACCCTATGTTATACAATACAATATTTTAAAGCGTAATCATAAGGAGTAGTAAGATTATCTTAGATACATTCAATTTCAGCCTCTTTTCCTTTGCCATAGTTAGTTTGGAAGCCAAAAGCTAATATTGTAGTAACAATTTGACATAATATACCTTAATTTCATAGAACCTAAAAAACACGTTAGCCTTAAAATAATTAAGTGCTTCATCGATAATGTCCAGTTCCAACTTGGCGTTGTTCGGGGCGGGTCCCCGGTTGGCCGTGCGCAGCGGCAGAAGCGCCAGGTTGCCGATCGACTGAGTGTAGTCCGTTAACGTTGAATGATACGCCTGCAAGCAAAGGGCACTGTAAACTAGTAATAGCACACTTGTACTAGCAAATTAACTATCATCTTAACACGACATACAGGCATTGTTTACAATTCCGTGGTTTTCCTTGTGTGAAACGACCGCTGAAAACTACACCTTCTCGTTTTAATTCTTAAGGTGGATTTCACAGCCTTTTAGAAATTCGTGAACACACTATTAACCAAGCTTAATAACTTAAAAGAGCATAATAATCTAAACTAAAATCACAAATCTATCAAAATTTAGTCAGTCACACTGAGTCACACACAGAATGCACACAGAGAAAGAACTGACAGTGACAGATATGAATCATTCATGCATAGAATTTGAACGTTCCCCAACAAAGAGAATATAATCTGTTCCCCAATGTTTCAAAACGAGACTATAATCAAGTTAGCCAACATTAGAATATAAGCGTCAAAAACAGCGACTTGAATACTCCTAACCAATGACAAGTCAGTGACATTTACACTGCACGTGGGGAGCCACTAATGTACGACCAAATAATGCTCAACCCAAGAATGTACAGCCCAATAATAGGCGTCCATGGTGGACGCGTATTATTGGGCTGTACATTCCTGGGTTGAGCATTCTCGGGCCGCGCAATATTGGTCCGGGGCGATAATACGAAGCCACTCTTTTCACAGGGCAATAATGTACGACCCCATAATTCGCGTCCAATAATTTGAGTCCCTTGGCTTTCAATTATTGGGCTGCGCATTATTGGTACAGGTCGAGAAAGCCCGACCCAATAATGTACGACCCAATAATAGGAAGCCAAAAACCAGAGAGATTCTTTTTTTTAAGGGAGCTGTCAAAATTAGTAGGGACGTTCTGACATTAGCTCTTGACAATTTAAAAATAATCGGTTTTTTCTAGTGCCATCTTTCAGTGACATTGACAGTATTGTATTGACACTTGTTGGTTTACAAATACAATAAAATGAATTCTAATAAAAGAAACAGTAGACTCAGTAGAGGTACGAGGTACTGAAAAAATATTAATTAATGGAGAAGCCGAAGTTGGAGGTAAGTGCCGCAATTCAACAACTTAAGCTAAAAAAATCTTCGTGTCCGCATGGTATTCCCTCGTGCGTATGGACTGTACAGCATGGTGCTGGCGGAGCCGCTATGGCACATATTTAACCTCTGTCTCGAGCTAGAAGTATTCCCAGAAATTTGGAAAATTACTTGAGTGATGACCAGTATTGAAAGGTGGATCAGGAGATAAGGCAAGAGGGTTTCGACTTTCGACCGACACAAAGTTTGTACCCCACACTTAATTTTTTTAGACTGCATGAGAGACAGACAGCAGTAAGTATGTAGATTATGAAGGGCACAGATTGAAACCAGCAGTGACATGGCAGTTTGTTCAAAAGAATATCTTGGTTATATTTGACAACCAGTCTGGCCTAGTGGGTGCCTAGCCTAGTGACCCTACCGGTGAAGCTGATGGTTCTGGGTTCAAATCCTGGTTAGGGAATTTATTTGTTTGATGAGACAGATATTTGTATATTGAATAATTATATTGTTGTCTGGGTGCCCACAACACAAGCCTTCTTGAGCTTACCGTGGGACTTGGTCAATTTGTGTAAAAATGTCCCAATATATTTATTTATATTGAGATTGACTGAGAAAACAAGGTGTATGCTACAAGGTGGAGGTTTCTGCAAAACATATTGGTGAGTCCATTAAGACAGCTGTTTATCAGAAAAACTGAGACTGGGTCACTGATCAATGGGTCAAACACCATCAAAAACTACTACTTAAGAGCAAAAAAATTGTGTTTATGGGGTGGCCCCAGCTCCTCCATGACACCTAGCAGTGTCTTCAGGTCGCTAACTGCCTCCTTCAATGTGCACGGAGTCCCTAGGTATTGGTTCCTGTATACTTCTACCTTCTACCTACAGAGTAGGAGAATATGCTTTACTGTTTCTTCTTCTTCCATGCACACTCTGCACATGGGGCTGTCTGTCTTACCCATATTATGTAGGTGTTTGATTAGTGCAGCGGTCGGCAACAAGCGGCCCGCGAACCTCTCACTTGCACCCCGCGTGCCTCCTAGGCTATTTTGTATGTAATATTGACAAACAACAATGTCTGATAAAGTCATAAATATTAACAAAGTGCGGCCAGCATCAACTTCGGTAACTACTATTTGGTCCTTGGCTGCTAAAAGGTTGCCGACCGCTGGATTAGTCTGTTATGACCTGTGATTAATCCTACTATTTTGCGTAGTTGGTGTCAAATGAAATGAAATGAATGAAATGAAATGAAATGAAAAATTTATTGATAACAATTTGTTACATGTCTTTTTTTCCATATAAGTACTAGTATTGGTCTAGTATTCTATGTGCATATACCTGTAAACATAATCCAAATTATATAAATAAAATTAATCGTTAAAATTTGCAATATATCGAAATTATTATTAACAATGAGAATGTAATTTATATCGGTACTATACAAATGTCACGCCTGTATTAATTATTAAATTACTAGTGGAATATTAAAAAACTCACTGTAATCGTAAAACGTGTCTGGGTGTTTTTAGTAATATTTTGGTGTAAGCTTGTAGTTTTGTTCTTTGGTCTGCCTACAGGTGTTCATTTTAGTCCAGTACTTATTGTGACACTCTTGGCAGCAGTCCGTCACAAATGAACTACGAGCGGTCGGGTTGAGCTGGAGCGAGGCCAGAGTGGTCGCTGAAGATAGGAAGGCGTGGCGCGAGCTTGTGAAGGCCCTTTGCACCTCTGGGGTGCCTTAGGACAACAACAACAACAACAACTTATTGTGAAGCTGGTTTCTGAACCTTTCCTGGCCAGTTCATCCGCTGCATCGTTTCCTCTTGATCCACTATGCCCCTTTATCCATTATACTGTTACTTTGTTGCCTTCTTTGCTCACTTCAGTGAGGCCTCGATGTCATTCAAGTATGAGTTCCGATGTAAGTTTGTAGCTACCTAGTGCTTGCAGTACTGATTTACTGTCTGACAGTATTAGTATATTTTCTTGTTTTACTTCTCGTCTTTTTATCGCTTTGCAAGCTTCCATTATTCCGACACATTCAGCTTGGAATCCCGTATTGGCTTCCCAGTGTAACCCAGGGGTTTTGAGATGTATATGTTCAGGTCCTCCGAGAAGACACCACATCCGGTCCCTTCATTTGTTTTTGAGCCATCTGTGGATATTCTTAAATTTGTTTGGTATAGTCCTTGTACAAAAAGAAACATAAAACATGAAAGAACACACATCATTAGTACAAAGGCGAACTTATCATGTAATTCATGTATGCGGCACCGCGATATAATACATTCGGTAAAGACACACTGAAAGAAAACGAACTTAAAGATGTTCTTCTGTTCTGCAGGAAAACAAGAAGATTCGAGGAGAATGGTGTGGCACTTAATGCCGCCGGGACAGTAACCTAGCTGCAGCTCCAACTCTAGGGAATTGGGCTGAATGAACGCAACACGTGATCGACAGCCCACCTGCTTCCTGCCGAGCGTCCCTACACTACATCTACATGGATTCGCTTATTCTGCTCTACAAAACTTCTGTAAGTAGAGAATGCACAAGTGCAAGAGTTGAAGGATTGAAAGAGCTTGTCGTCTTACCTGACAGTCTTCCACACATTTACCTTAATTAATTTAAATGATTTTAATAATTATAGTCCTTTTTAGGGTTCCGTACCTCAAAAGGAAAAAACGGAACCCTTATAGGATCACTCGTGCGTCTGTCTGTCAGTCTGTCTGTCTGTCTGTCTGTCCGTCTGTCACAGCCGATTTTCTCCGGAACTACTGGACCAATCAAGTTGAAATTTGGTACACATATGTAAGTTTGTGACCCAAATATGGACATGTAACGTAAACAAATTAATTTTAAACATGGGGGCCACTTTTGGGGGGTAAATGAAAACATTAAAAAAAAATCAAATTATATCATGTTACATATCAAATTAAAGAGCTTATTGTAAGGATCTCAAATATATTTTTTTTATAATTTTCGAATAAACAGTTTAGAAGTTATTCAAGAAAATAGGCAAAAAATGACCATTCCGCCCCCCCCCCCCCCCTTTATCTCCGAAACTACTAAGTCTAAAATTTTGAAAAAAATACATAAAATAGGTCTATACCTATAGATGACAGGAAAACCTATTATAAATGTACAGTCAAGCGTGAGTCGGACTTAATTACAGTTTTAGATCCGACCCCTACGGATTTTTTAAAGAGATTTCAATCACATATTTAATTACACAAACGGGTCTACCGCGATATAATTTCATTGTTTTTACCTTTAATTCCGACGTTTCAGCTGAGTTGCACTAGCTGTGGTCACGGAAAGACTGACGTCCCAACAAACCCACAAACGCCAACAAAACGCGCGTCCAAACGCGGTAGACCCGTTTGTGTAATTAAATATATGTACAAAACGCGAGAGTTTAAAGTGTTAGATTTCACTCACGTTTCACATAAAAAATACATTGTTAACAGTGCCGGATTAACCAATAAGCAAAACAAGCACGTGCTTAGGGCACCACGTTCAGGGGGGAGCACCAAAATGCCAGGATTCGGGCCTGGTTCGGCCTAAAAGTAAAATTGCGTTTTTTATATCGAAACATTTTCGCGCTCGCTTCGCTCGCCTTTTCAATAACTTTCTAAGGTATGACAAAGGTGACATTCGGGTGACGACTGCAGCAACATTACTCTGTTGCAAAGTACTGTCAACTTAGTTAAGTTAAATATAGACCTGTTTAAAACAGCCAACGAAGTATTCCTAAGAAATACTAGGAACACTAACAGGCTGGTCATAAATAAAATGCAAAGAACTGCCACTTTTAAGAAAAATTGTTATGCTATGTGTGTCAATATATTTAATAAGTTACCCAACAACATAAGAGAATTGCCCAATAGTAAATTTAAAAGAGCACTTTTTCAATGGCTGCTGTCTTCGACATTTTATTCTATTAATGAATACCTTGTAAATCAACAATCTAGTTTTTAAATTATGTTAATTGAAGTGGTTTTGTTTGAGATAGATACATGATATATTATTATTTCATAATTGACAGTGTATTTTTATTTCTATTGTTGTTGATAATTAATTTGTATTAAACTAGTTTAAGTAGGTTAAGTTAGGTATATATTACACTAAAATTTGCATGCTGCATAGTCAGTTAAGAAAGATGGGACTTAAAAATGTATAATTTTACAGAAACAACTTGTATATAACCTTTTTTATCGAAAATAAAATGATAAAAAATGATTAAAACTTCCGTGATAAAATGATGTGACTGATTTCCATACTAAAAGTAAAAATGTACAACTGTCTATCATATTGCGTTTTTATATCGAAAAATTTTCGCGCTCGCTTCGCTCGCGTTTCAATCACTTTCTTAGATATGATAAAGGTGACATTCGGGTGGCGACTGCAGCAGTTTTAGGTACTCTGTTGCAACATTACTGCAACGGCACTGTCAATTTTCGTGATAAAATGATGTGACTGATTTCCATTCTCAGCTGTAATGCGGCATTGAACTTCTCTCAATTTACCAAAAAAAATCAATGTAATCTTGATGACCCTAGGGAGAGGGGGCACCATGGTCTAGAAATGCTTAAAGCATCAAAATATCTTAATCCGGCACTGATTGTTAAAAATTGTGTAATATACGGAACCCTTGGAACGCGAGCCCGACTCGCACTTGGCCGGTTTTTTTTTCAGATTACCTCAATTACAGTATACTACAATACAATTCAAATACTCTTTATTGCACACCTCATTACAGAAAACAATACAAATAATACAGGAAGAAGAGATTAAACAACAGGCGGTCTTATCGCTAAAAAGCGATCTCTTCCAGACAACCTTACTACTTTTGAGGTTAGAACAACCCACGAAAACATTTAATGTAAAGTGTTGCCAAGACTAGTTGCATAAAGCTTTTACACTAAAAAAGTTATCAGATCCCGTAGTAGGTACCAAGACTTTTACTCTGTCATTCCTAACTTTATAAGCTCTAACAGTATAAAGCCAACATCTTGGTCAAACAGTACGGCTTGGCCGTTTCGTTGGTGTCATACTCATATGGACAATCCCGTAATGACACTTTCAGAATTTGAAAGACCTTTGTTGCTACTTTGTACAACAAGTCCACTGAGGGAGTGTTTGTAAAAACGACATATCAGTTTATATAAACTACGATAATACAAGGTCATATAAGCAGGCATAATTTTAAAACATTTAACATTTAGGTTTTCAGAAAAGTTACGTACCTATTTCTAGCGACATCTATGTATGTAGGGCCTATATAAAATAAGCCAGGAAAGTTATGAAAGTGAATTAAAGTTCATGTTGCACTGATAAAATCATTTTAAACAAATATTCTAAATATAATTATAATAATAATAATGGTGTTGCCTCTGGTCGTCTTTACGACGGCAGTTTCAGGGGCCCATCTAGTAAGCGGCGAGTCACCACCTGCCTCTATAACGTGTACTAACATTGTTATGGCAGGTGTCCGGACCTCTCAGCAATAGCCCAATCTTTTGACGAGCCAAAATTCATCACTATAAGCAGCACTTTTCTCCACTATATTTACAATAGCCCCTACGCCTGTTGGGACCGATTTACGGGTATCTATTTGTACCCGTGAATGGGTTCTAGCAGGTGTATTACATAACAGCAAACTTCTCCAAAGGGCCTCTACGTGTTGGATCTGTATCCCCACGCACGCCTATCAAATGACCGGGATGTATATACCCGTGAGTTTATAAGAGAGACAAATAATAATAATAAAATACTTTATTGCACACTACAAAACAAAAGATACAGAAAAAACATTGGAGTTTAACGGTTTATTATTCTCAAATTTCAGGAGCTGATACAAGCAGCCAGAATGAGTCTCTGCTGAGTCGCCGGCGCCGGACGTGCGTCGCGCGCCTCGGGCGACTGACGTCTTCGTGTGAGTCGCCAATTGCAGGGGAAGATACGAATAGTTAGGTATAAAAGCTACTTTAGTCAACCTCGCCTCAGTACTGTTTGTATTGACTGAAATACAAGTAGCATATATGAGACGTTCGGACGTATCCGTGAAAATACGAAGGTAAAGGAAATTGCACTACATTTTTAGAACCTATTCACCTGTCAGTAAAATATTGAAAAGGAAAGTTCATGAGTTTTATTATTTTCTTTCCTCCAACAGCTTCACATGGAGCAAATGTAAACCTTTTATGTTAATAATATCAGTAATGTCAAGGTACAACGCTCTTTAGAGCATATTGCCATTCCTTTTACTCGAGTGGCCTGTGGGTTAACTATACGAAGCGAGCCCACGATGCATTAAAAGTGCAGTATAACAATGCATTCAGAATGCTGTTGGGCTTACCTCGTAGATGTAGTGCATCTGGCATGTTTTGCGAAGCTAGAAGTTTTCTGGCAATCATGCGCAAGAAAATAGTATCTCTGCTAGGTCGAGTTAGAAGCAGTCCCAAACATACATGTTCGAAAAGTAGAACTCCCTTAGTAGGCCAAGCAATAAGAAGTTATAGAGGGAAATGCTAGGAACACAATTTTTGACTACGTAACTTTGTTTGGACTAGTTAGGAGGTGAACATATCAAAAGTCCCCGGCTGTAGCCCCGGTGCTGGGGGGTAGACTAGTTATAGTCCAAACAAAGTTACGGAGTCAAAAACTGTTCCTAGCATTTCCCTCTACAACGTTTTTTGAGCATTCATTTCCTGACCTATAGATCGTGTTTCAATTTATCGCCTCTCGTTGGCAATTAAGGTGGTTCGCTTTCCATACAAAAAAAACAATTACATAAGTACCTAATAGTGTGTAATTACTTAATATAACGCAATTGTTTTTTGTATGGAAAGCGAACCACCTTAACTATTCGCACAACGTTTTGTAGTTGCAGTAAGTACTTACATATGGCCGGTTAAATTTTCGAAATAGGTATGTATTTACGTACAGTGCTAATTGCCGCACATAGAATAATTAAAGTTTGATCAATCGGAATATGTTCCTAAGTCACTTATTACATTTCGAATTATAAGTCTGTATTTTACAGCTTTAGATGTGCATGACTGCATATGCACATCTAAAGCTGAAAAATGCTTTCATGAAATTATGGCTAAATTATGTTAATAGGGACAAATGTATCATTTTCAACCAAATGGGTTCTTATTTTCTGTTGTCAATAAGGCGCTATTTCCATAAAGCTTCAATTTGAAATCAGCCTCGTCGACAACCGACAATGTTAACCTTTTGGTTGAAAACGTCACAAATTATGGCGATAGAGAATACAATGTTCTGTTGCCAGAGTGCAGCACTAGTAAAACCCGTAAACGAGTGAATTGCAAAAAAGTGTAGGTAACACAATGGAATATTCACAAAAATATGAAAGAATGTAACACAAAATGAAGAAAATGTATGTGTTTTTTTTTGTGTTACGTCACACAAAGGACGCCAAAATCGACGCCGCAATATTTTTCACGACGTGTAGAATAAAAGTGGCGTCGAATTCAGGAATCCGCAAATACTATGGTAGCCGATAGCCAAGTAATTTATCAATAGAACAATGTTAAAACAGTAGTAGAAACGGTGAGCTTTGCAAACTTTTAGTAGATTGGTTTGGTTTTGGTAGATTTCTCGGTTTGGCATGCTTGATGCTCTTCACATCACCACAGACGGAGGTCGACAGTTCGAATCTGTCTTGTTCAACCAATTGATGGAGGCACATGCACGCATACGAAGTATACGAACCACATATTACACTACCATCCTGGAGCTAATTGGATTATTTGCATCTACTATTATAGTATATACCTATGCCTTATTTTTACGCCTAAGACCCTAAGCTTTTAACAAAAACCATTATTTCTTTTATACCTACGGGCGGTTTAGCTCCCGTACCTACCTCTATTATACCTAGCCACGTGCTAAAGCAACAATGTCCTTTAAATCCGTATCCCGTATCGTGATAGTATTAAGATTCAACTCGTCTACATCGAGGTGGTCGATCGTCCTAAATACATTACCAAAACATGTTAACTCGTATGAGCCGTTACATAGATTTGAACCTTAATACTATCATGATAATTATTGATTAATATTTTTAAATAATTTGTTAAGCATATTTACACTTGCAAATATACACTTGCAGCATTCTAATATTATGGTATGGTAAACATATAACATGTTATATATTCGCGATTCATGTCAACAGCCCCGTCGTCAGGCCCCCGCCCGCCGCGCCCGCCCCCGCCCCCGCCCCCGCCCCGCAGTAACAGTTATCTGTTTCCCTCGGGGGCAAAGTTGTTGTTCAATCGCTCGTGCTAATATTGATACCCGAGCAAGCGAAAGATTCCAAAATTGAACCGATAGCGTAGCGAGTGGTTAAAAAAATGGAATCTTGAGCGTTGCGAGGGTTTCAAAGCGCGAGGGTTAAACAAAATTTGCCCCCGAGTGAAACACAAAATGTTTCACCACACCGACCCGAAGCAAATATTAAATGTAAAATATCAAACAAAATCAAATCCAAATTAATGTTACCTATTAAATATTTATCATCCAAAATCATCATAAAAGTCAGTTCTACCAGCAAACATAAGAAAACAACTCAAAATTTGCATTTGATTACTTTGCCTCACATGTGAATAAAATGCAACTTTGCTATCAGTTTTTGAAGTGCTAAGAAAGCCTTTCCGAGTAGGTGTGGTGAAAAATATAATGTTCTAATGCTGAAACGTATCACTATCACTGTTTAGTTAGAACAACATGAACCTCATAGAACCCTCTTTCAAGTGCTATTGAAAGAGGCGGCTATACAGGGCCTGGGGCCTAGGGCGGCGAATAGTTATTTACGATACAAGTGCGGAAAAGAGGAAATTCGAACGAGTGGCGATAAATTAAAACACGACCGAAGGGAGTGTTTTAAATCCACACGATTTGCAAATTACCTATTCGCACGTGTATCGTACAACGTTTTACAGTACATGGCCCTTTAAGCTTTTGACATACGCACGAAAAGTGCTATTTTACGCACTAGTGCGGGAAAATAGGACCATAATTATATACTTTAAATGATATTTTTATTATTAATTTGTATAAATGAATGTCATTAGTCATTGCCTACATTAAATGTACTTAATCTATGCTTCCATAAATATATTTATATATACTATCATTATCAATATAAGGTTGACTGGTAGAGAATGCCGTGTAGCATTAAGTCCGCCTTTTGTCACTGTATATTTTTTACTGTGCAATAAAGTTTAAATAAATAATAAAATAAATAAATATTACACGACGTTGCACATATGTCGTTGTTTCACTTATATGCACACCAATATAGCCTAATATAACTGGAAAGCCTGGCAGGCTAATCTTTTAACACGTTGGCTGCCATGAACATTGAACATCACCGTTGGGATCACGTAATCTTCTCTGTGTGCCCATGAGCATCACCAGTGGAATCGAAAGCTCGTTACCTCTTTATTGACCTCAGTAATAAATGTATAGTCAGATGCTGGGATCACTAAATTTGTAAGGGGCGTGGGAGATACACTTTAGGTGAAGGATGGTGGGCAGCCAATGTGTTTAATACTTCGTTTATTTTTGGTAGGCTTAATTTTGCTGCCCTTTTTAGGGTACTTACCGTAGGGAACTACTACGTTAAAAAAAACCTATGCTAAAATAAAAGGTAAAAAAACCTATTTCTATCTAAAGAGTTTGTATAGGTGTAACTGGGTCACAGCTGAATTCTTATAATGCAAACCGAAGGGCTATATGCAAGAGTACTCGTATGGAATAACAAACACCTTACGACAAAGACCATAATAACTGTCTACCAAACTTGTGTCTTTAGAGAATACTCTTGTAGGGGGCCGAAACCTGGACGTCGTAAGCTAATCAGGAACGAAGACTTAATTAACACCTTCCACGTGCGCTGCCTTCGGAGTAGGTAGGTATGGTATACTAAACATAACATGGAAAGACAGGGTTACTGGTTACCAACGAAAGTGCGCTGGAGTTTGCTAAGCTTCCTAGTATCACCGCGCTTATAATCTGATACCGCGCTACTCAAACAGAGACGTTTGCGGCGGCTAGGGCATGTTTAACGAATGGACAGTGCTATTAGGCAAGTGCAACGTAAGACGTCATTACTCCGCTTTAAAGACTGCGTAAAGCGTAATATGATTGCGTTTAACAATAAAGCACTGCAACTCATGGAAAGACCTAGCAACACACCGCGTTGAGTGGAAGAACACCTTTTAAGAGGTCGCGTAACCAATGTTAGGTCCTGGTTTCAAGACTTGGCCCGAAAACGAGCAATAAGACATATATGTGCGATGAGGGTCGCCTTAATGCGAACCAGGTAAGGACTGTATCGTTTATTATAAATACAACTTTACTTAGCCGTTTTTTCTGGTATTATGTTTTTATTAAAAAATTACACATATAGTTTAATTAGTGCTTTAATAATAAGTAACATTTCGTCCTGGGAGATCACGTAAAGCATATGGTTTGGACAATATTTACCCAATCCTCCCGAGTAACTACAACGATTTCGGACAAATACTACAAGAAAATTTACGGTTTGCGAACAAGATAAGTATTACACAAAAAAAATCGTACTATGTAAACAGCAATTACATATGATTCGTAAAGCGAAACATCTGGGCATAGTCTAATCATTTCTTTTAGTTGGAAAAAAAGTTTTGGATCTGTGCTTGGTGGCCTTTTTGAAAATATGGCATGTTACTTACGACAACCCCGACTTTGGTATACAATATAACCATCATGGAGCGTTTCTATCGACCTGTTCTAGCCATGGTTCAACGCCATGAATGTCCGTTAGGCTTTGGATTTCGGTAGATTCTTTTAGCTGTTTCCGTCATTTCCCTGGCGTCAGAAATTGACGGGAATCCAAAATGTTGCATAAAAAGTCGTTTTCATGTAAAGATAAAATACACCACATTTATTCTGTGGATGTTCAATTGAGCAATCATGAAAAGGACACTTAGATGACATATTTTGGCAGCATATTAACCTTTTGTTTCTTTAAATCGTACTAAGGAATCGGTGAAATAGTCTCAAATTAAGCTCGATAGGCTTGTCCGAATTACATTTGCTAGAAGGTATTAAAATCATCATAAAGTCCCTAAAATAAAATAAATGTAAAACATTCTTATATCAGATATGTCTTAAAAATACCCCCAGATTATACCTTAAGAACATAGTAATACAAAATAATACACACGTCAACAGTTAGACCAGGTTTTATCTGTATTTATAATAAACGATACAGTCCTTATGTTGCGGATGCAGATTTTTTATGACATCCGCGGATGCGGATATTTAAAGCCTCACATCCGCGGATGCGGATGCGGATGTCAAGATTTGGTACTCAAAAAACGTCAAATGTTACATATTTAGTATTTTTTATTTAAAAAAAACGAACCGTTTAGTATTTGAACAAGAATATAGGTGACGTTCCACGGCAAAAGGTACCTTATGGCGGCTGGCGCTTACGTCGCATGGCGCCGCAATAATATTGGAGCGGCGTTAATAGTAGCGTAAGCGCCAACCGCCATAAGGTACCTTTACCTGTGGGACGTCACATAGGTGTGTTTTATTTAATAAACAATAACTTGGCCGGTTTTTCGGGATCTAGACGATTTCGTTATATATAATGACGAAATTACCTAAAGGCCCCAGTACACAGTGAAGGATGGGCCATGCCACACCCTGGCCATTGTGTACAGGGGGCTATGCTATGGTATGCAATGGCGGACGACTGCCGTCAGTTGTATCAGCCGTGGTGAGCAATCGGGGAGTTGTCGGTTTTTTGGCACACTTCAAAGGAATCGTGGCGTACCGTGGCCTGTGGTGTTCACACAGTCGCCATTGTTTGTTTAGTTTCTTGAATTTTTGACCGCTTGATTCAATGTTAATAGCACAAAATGTCATCATTGTGGAGCAATGAAGAGACTTATCAGTTTATTATAGATTTATATGAATCAGAGCCTGCAATTTTTTTTTTTTTGATGCACCATTTTGTGAACACCTACGTGATATAGGCCTACTGTTGCGCATTGCAAAGCATGGCTTGGCATGGACCATCCTTGTTCACTGTGTACTGGAGCCTTTACACTTACGCCAGCGGTGCCGTCTCTAATACGTTCCTGTTACCTACTTGGTCGACATCCGCATCATGCGGATGCTCCGCATCGATTTTATGCGAATGCGGATGTTGAAAATAATGCGGATGTTCCGCGGATGCGGATGCGAATATTCGCAACATCCCTGGTGCGGACCCTCGTATTACTTGACAGAAATGTGGACGATTATGCCGTTCAAAAATTGTGTCATATATATATATATAGCCACGAGCGGTCCTGTCGCTAGATCACAGATGCTGCTTAATTATTTTAATCATCTGTAAATATATAAAAGGCCTGATGATGATGCTTTACGCGGCCATTGCCAAGATGAGGGGGGCGAAGTGCACCTGCCGTGTTAATGCGTCGTTTAATTGTACATAAGCCCGAAGTACGGTAAAACCTAGGATTTACCGGAAAACCCCAAGTTTTACCGATGCTGATCGGTAAAAGCCCGAAATGTCAATCAATAATACCGGTAAATCAAAGAAAAATCCGGTAAATTGAGGGCCGCAAGAACCGTTACGGGTTTGTATTTGTAACGTCATAGAAGCGTCGGTTCCGCCAGCATCGTTGTTTAATCTCTCTCCTCACACAAAACTAGTGTCCGACCGAAGGTTGGAGTCTGTGCTCAACTACTTATCCTGAAGCCTGAAGCACGGCTTTGACTCCACATGAAAGTTCCCCTCACGGGGGCACTTCAGACTTTTAGGCCCAGGTGAAGATCGATACCCAGCCTTGCGATATTGTCAACAAAAAATTTGGGGCTCGCTGCGCTCGCGTTTTTGGCTGTTTTGGTTGACCCTGTATCTACATGTTAGCTTGACTGGTGAATGAATAGAGTTAGATCAAGAAAATTCTGCAATGATTTTGATAGCATTATAAGCAGTGCAGTGCAACTAGTGCAAATGTTATTTATACGTCATAATTTCATAGAAGTTTTGACGTTTAATAATAGTCCGGTGGCCGGCTGCATGAAACAAACCTCATCAAAAAATAGAATATACCTACCCTGTAGAGGTACCTGACATTTAGTAGCTTCCAACGCACTTGGTCGGCCTAGGCTTAACCTGGCAGATTTTGTACAAATGGCAAAAACGTTGGACAAAAATTCATCAAAAAAAACCTCATCGAAAAATAGAATGAAACTTGTATGGTAGGATACCTGACCTTGAGGACAGTAAAAAAAAAGTGGTCGGCCTCACCTTAGCCTGGCAGTTTTTGCAGTCCGACCAGATTTATTGGGTCACGTGAGAGCTACAATTTACCTCATCGAAAAATAGAATGAAACAAACGGATTATAATAGCTAAAATAAGCCTGTTGACGTATGTCTTGGTCGGCCTCACCTTAACCTGGCAGTTTTTGCAGTCCGACCAAATTTATTAAAAAATCATCAAAAATTTTTTATCGAAAAATCGTATGAAACTTGTATGGTACGATAGCTGCCTTTGAGGACAGTAAAAAAAAAGTGGTCGGCCAAATCCTGTGTTGGCAGGTTCCTGTGTCCGACCAATTTTGTGGTACCACGTGAGAGCTACAATTTACCTCATCGAAAAATAGAATGAAACAAACGGATTATAATAGCTAAAATAAGCCTGTTAACGTATGTCTTGGTCGGCCTCACCTTAACCTGGCAGTTTTTGCAGTCCGACCAAATTTATTAAAAAATCATCAAAAATTTTTATCGAAAAATCGTATGAAACTTGTATGGTACGATAGCTGCCTCAAAAGGACAGTAAAAAAAAAGTGGTCGGCCAAATCCTGTGTTGGCAGGTTCCTGTGTCCGACCAATTTTGTGGTACCACGTGAGAGCTACAATTTACCTCATCGAAAAATAGAATGAAACAAACGGATTATAATAGCTAAAATAAGCCTGTTAACGTATGTCTTGGTCGGCCTCACCTTAACCTGGCAGTTTTTGCAGTCCGACCAAAATTATAAAAAAATCATCAAAAATTTTTTATCGAAAAATCTTATGAAACTTGTATGGTACTATAGCTGCCTTTGAGGACAGTAAAAAAAAAGTGGTCGGCCAAATCCTGTGTTGGCAGGTTCCTGTGTCCGACCAATTTTGTAGTACCACGTGAGAGCTACAATTTACCTCATCGAAAAATAGAATGAAACAAACGGATTATAATAGCTAAAATAAACCTGTTGACGTATGGCTTGTTACGGATGGCTTTCACAAATTCAATGTGGCGGTGTGCGGCAGAATCCACTTGCATCAAATTTGATGCCACACATTGTGACTGGACATTAAGAGATGAAATGTATAAGATAAAATGGTTTGAAGGGCACATAACGCCTTTGCGAGTCGAAGAAATAACAAGATGATAATGATTAACAGTAATTATTAACAATAAAAGGGTTATTTCCACTAGTTCCCACCTTTTACCACTGGTAACTACTGAGAAAAAAAAATCCTAGTAGTTACCACCAACTCGGTTTGGTGGTACCTACTGGGAATTTTTATTCCCAGTAGTTACCACTGGTAAAAGGTGGGAATTTTTTTTCTACTAACCGAGCTTCGAAGGAGAAATGCTACAGTTGATGGAAAAAAGGCTGATTTGATACAAAGATAATCACTTAATATATGTGAGGTTATCTTGTGTATTTTACCATTTATTAAAATTTTGGAAGGCTCACGTGCAGTTTTTCCTGTTATATTACAAGTGTTCGATTGAAAACTAAGCTTTGGTGTATACCTAGATCACCTGCATGTACAAGAAGGCGTTTCATACACGCCCGCCCATCAGATAGGTACACAAAGTCATGATGCGTATGGAATACAGCATGTGTAGCCAAGCCATTATGCCCTAAATTATGTACTACTTCGTTAAAACTTAGCTTACCTGTGTATTTACTCTTTCCAAAATATTTATCTTCCTTAAATTGCAGCCTACACAAACGGTCTTTGTCATTTGCCTTAGTTTTTGGTACTCAAAGCTTTTTCTCACCGATTTATGCATATCGGGTCCTTGGGAAAAAAGGGAGATCCTATAGGTATATTTCCACAATTTGTCGCACACTATTGCAGTATTGTGGAGAAAAAAAAACATACAACCGCATTGATAACCTCTTCCTTTGGGATTTGGAAGTCGGTTAAAAAAGGAGAATGTTTACAATTTATTGGAAACAATGTATGTGATTTGACAGTGACAGCAACTCCACTATGGAGGCGCCACCTGGCGTGATAAAATGTCAGTTATGCCTCCTCATTCTATCTGTAGTGGAAAAGTAGGATATACGATTCAAAACTTGTCAAAAATCGATGAAAACCTTTTTATTTTTGACATCTGTGAGACATCATCTCAACGTAAGTGTTACTCTGAAACCACGTCGGTAGTTAGAAAACGTTATTTAGATATTAAGTAGATAGATTTATGAATAAAATTTGAACTGAATGTTTTCTTTTTTTTTAAAGCCCTCTAAGACCTCCATGGACTCATTTACTTATGACTTTTTTCAGTTAGCATTATTAAGTTAAGTTCAAGCTGCGAAGAAACCATATTTTCAATAAAGAAATTATTATTCTTTATAAATGTGGTCGGACTGCAAAAACTGCCCGGCTAAGGTGAGGCCGACTAAGCCATAAGTCAACAGGCTTATTTTAGCTATTATAATCCGTTTGTTTCATTCTATTTTTCGATGAGGTAAATTGTAGCTCTTACGTGGTACCACAAAATTGGTCGGACACATTAACCTGCCAACACAGGATTTGGCCGACCACTTTTTTTTTTACTGTCCTAAAAGGCAGCTATCGTACTATACAAGTCTGCAGCGGATTTGATAGCCCACGCAGTGAAAGTGTTATTTTAAACGTCAAACTTCTATGAAATTATGACGTTTAAATGACACTTGCACTGCGTGGGCTATCAAATCCGCTGCAGACTTTTTTTGGTCCGACTCTATGAATTTTACACGCTTTGGAATGAAAATTGTCGAGTTACGAATTTTTTTCAAAAAAATGTATGGTGCAGAAACAAGAAATCATTATTAAGTACCTACTCAAGAACCGCAAAACAAACCGTAATATTCTCGCAGATGGTTATACTACGAATTATTTGTGATTTTTTGGCATATTACATATATCCGTCACGGGTGCAGCTTTTTAAAAAAAAACATTAATTGTTTCTATGGAAAAAGCACGAAAACCAAAGTCAACTGTTGTGAGATATTTTGATTTTTTGTACCGGCTAAATACATTTTGTTTGAAAAAAAATCATAACTAGTATTTTCGACTCAAATCGTCTGAAACTTACAACTTAGCATAAACATACTGGGCAAGACCCATTTCAGTCAAAAAAAATCTTAATATATATTATGTTGACTTTGGTTTTTGTGCTTTTCCCATAGAAACAATTAATGATTTTAAAAAAAGCCGCACCCGTGACGGATATAATAATATGTAGTATGCCAAAAAATCACAAATAATTCGTAGTATAACCACCTGCGAAGATATTACGGTTTGTTTTGTTTCTTGACTAAGTAATAATGATTTTTTGTTCCTGCTCCATACATTTTTTTGAAGTGAAAACTTGAAGCTCAATGTTCTAATCTTGTACGGGCTGAAATACGAGAATCTCAGTTACATTCTAACTTTATTCAAATATAATTCAATAAAGCTGCATCTTGATAAAATCGCTAATAAAAGTGAAAACTCAGAATATCATGACCAAATATATTTAGATGCGAGGTCTGCAAGGTAACTTTACAATTTCTATGCTACAAATTTAAGCTCACTAGCCAGCAATTTCGGAACTAAAGTTTTTCAATAGTAAGGAGGATGGGTCCAGAGGCGTAACTAGGGGGGGGTTGGAGGGGGCACGTGCCCCGGGCGCCGTCCAAGGGGGGGCGCCAAAATGAGCAAAAGACCTGTACCTCTCCGCCTTGCTAAAAGGCAGCAGGGAAACTTTTGTCAGTCATATTTACCACCACTGTGAAGTGTGAAATGCGGATGGTATTCTGGCCCACAGCGCAAAAGAGAAAGCCGATCTTTTACTCTTACTCTTTTTGCCTCGAACTCGACCTTGACAGACGACGGTAGCGCCCTACCGCCCACCATCCCGCAGTGCGAATACTCTATGCAAGAAACTTCCATCAAGGCGGGAGTTGCTATGCTTTCGTTTTATAAGGCGAGCGGGCCGAGTGCTTCAGAGTTGTGTCCCGTGTTAGCGCGTCTTTTCCGTTAGGGGTCTCCTGTCGAAGTTACCATCTTATGGACTCTCCAAGAGACTACCTATGCAAATGGATCGCTAGCCCTTTGTCCGGCAGGCGCATATGAGCCGTAGTAGACGGAACCTGGCCGCGTAGCCAAGATGTCAATCGCTTACGCTCTGTAGCGATCGAAACGCAACTGTCACTGTCACACTAATAAGGAAGAGTGATAGAGAGACATAATGCTTTTCGTTGTCGAAGCGATAGCGATTGTAACCTTGGCTAGGCCGGCTGCTTCAATAGTTGCTGCATATCTGTGACATGTTGTATATCGACGACATTCATCGATATGCGGACGACAGTACTATACAAGGATGGCTAAAAAATAACTAAATTCCCGTTGCCAGGGAGGTTTTGGGTTTTGGGACTGAGCAACTTTTACTACGGGACTAACCCCGAAATCGCGAAAAAAAAGTTTACCCTCCCATAGAAAATGGACCAGCCAAAATGTAGGAAACAGCCAAATTTTTTTCGCGACTTAGGGGTTGGACTAATAGTAAAAGTTGCTCAGTATAATCCAAAAACCTGCCTGGCAACGAAAATGCAGTTATTTTTTAGCCACCCTGTATACCTACAGGCTGGTCCAAACCTTGACGCCCATAATTTTTTTTTAGAATCCTCGTCGTGGGTTATCAGAATATACCCCATGTACCAGATGTTAGCCGATTTTTCGTAGTTTTCGAGACATAACTTTTGTTAAGAAATTCTGGAGTGAAGCTTTGCTTTGCTTTTCTGCCTTCTAATAATTGTTCGTGGTATTTGCACTGATAACTGAACTGGACTGAACTGAAATAGCGATGGGGAAGTGACCCCATAAAATAATAGTAGAAATAACTGTGTCAGGTATCGAGGCATTCTATCCAGAGTTTCGGTGTGGGATCAGGACAATTTAATCCGATTCAATCCTACCATGACTCAAATTTGCGCGTTTACCGCTAAGAAAACCTCATTTTTCAAGGCACAACCCTTCCCATGTCAGGGAGTATTGGGAGTAAGGTTTGCAATCCGGATCCGAAATGTATGAAATTATCCGGATCTGGATCCGGATCCACGGATCTTCTCATACATTTCAGATCCGTCGTGCAAACCCTAATTGGGAGCCTCGATCGGTGTTGACATCTCCATCAGTGACGTCCAATAATTTCGTAGCCACCTTGCTGGGTAGGCTGCGCTCGTATCAAAAAAAACTCGGTGTGCTCAATAAAGGGAGGCCACCGCCATACTTTACTCTGGGGTAGACTGATCCCATATATTGAGTACTGCTGTCACCTTTGGACAGGAGCACCTGGATGCCACCTTGGGTCCTTCAAATCAGTCCAAAACCGCGTACCTATGAATAGAGATCTCCAAAAAAGAAGTTTATACGTTTTAAAACGGTCGGCAACGCGCATGTGTAGTGTAGTGTAGTGGAGTGTAGACGTCCATAGGATGCGGTGACCGCTTACCATCAGGTGGGTCGTAAGCTTGTTGGCCACCGATGTACTAAAAAAACATAGGTACCTACACTGTATTTGTCTACATTAAAAGTAAACTTATTAAAGCAAAAAATAACCCTTTCGTTTCGTTAAGCAGGCCACTGACGAGCCTTCCAAATGGATGCCGTTACAATGGATTCATCCAAATGGACGGCATCCTAATATTAAACGTTGTACGTTTTTGACATTCACGGACCGATTTTGGATTGCAGCCACGCTATTTGGACTGTTGGAAGGCTTGTCAGTGGCCACCTTAAGTTCATTTCGTTTGGGGGGGGGGGGGGGCGGGGGCGCAAATTTGGTGTCTGCCCCGGGCGCCATATCCTCTAGCTACGCCCCTGGATGGGTCAATTATACATAGGTAGTGCTGCAGACATTTTGGACTAGTCATTGAGTTTTCACTTCTGTCGGCACTCCAGGGGGCCGATTTTTGAAATTCGATCGTTCGATCGTTCGGAAATCGGTGGAAAACGGCGTAATGCTAATTTTTGAAATACTAGCGATAGAAATTGGGAATCGAGTGGTATTGACCACTCGTTTTCAATTCTATTAGTAGAATTTAAATGCCTAGTAGTAGAGATATTATTGAACGAAATTTAATACACGAAATCGAGTAGTCGAATTTAAAAAATCGGCCCCCAGGAGTGCACCCCGTTTTTTTTTTTAATTCGTAACTCTTATTCCACAACTTTCATACCTAATCGTCTAAAATTCATAGGTTACTATAACAATGCCTAGCAAAACCGATTTCAATCAAGAAAACATAATAACTTCGGTTTCTATGTCAATGACAGCCTAATTTCAGCCCACAGTGTGGCGTCAGTCCTCACAAATTGGTATTCAACCGTCCGCACCTCATTTTATCGGTAATATCGGTCAATATCGGCGGTTGAATTCGGCGAACCAAGTTGGTGTTTGCATCCGCACCTCCTGATTCGATTGGGCAATTTAATCAGATTGGCGAAAAATTTACTAGTCAGGATCTGGTCAGGATACGCCTTTAGCCCCCATTCCCACGGGCGCTTTTACAACGCGCGTTAAAAAAGCGTTTGAATGACACCAATAGATACATGTGTATTTATTCACACGACAGCGGTGGCGCTAAACCGTAGTTATGCAGAAAACGACCAACTCAATTTTTTTATCAATGCAGAAAGAGACCAAAGCTACTGAGTTAGGGTGTAAGTCACTTTGACAAATATAAAAAGTTGGTCGCTTTCTACAGAACTACGGTCTATTTATCACGCGTTGTTAGATTTTCGACTTACCTAAGCCTTGGTCATTAAATCGAATTTAGAGTGCGGACAGATTCAAGCGCTTTTTAACGCGCGTTGAAAAAGCTCTCGTGCGAATGGGGGCTTAGAGTCCGTCGTTGCGACCGGCTGTAACGACCGATTTGTAAAAATGCATCGTTAAGCCCGCTCCACACTCGTGCGCGAATCGCGGCGCGAAGCCGAGTCTGGAGTCGATTTCGCATATCAGCGAACTAGACTCCACACTCGCGTTCGCGGCTTCGCCCGCGATTCACGCGCATAGTCTGGAGGGCGCTTTACATTAGGTCCGTGTTCTATGTATAAGCCCCTTTAGCAATCACCGCTACCTGATTAGCTACTAGGCTAATCAAATTCAAATTTTTCAGTTATGACATTTATAATGGGACCACCTTCGTAATCACTTAAGCTTTTTTGGCCGTTTCATACATTTTGATCGAGTGGATGTCGACGTTTTCTATGGGAAGGTGTCGTGAATAAAAAATAATTAGATTCTAAAGTGTGTTGTAGTGAATAAGAAATAATAAGGTTTTAAATGTTTAAATAATTAATGGAGGTGATGCCTCGGATAAGATCCGCAGCAAAACATTGGACTATTGGAGTACAAGGGTCCTCTTGTTACTCTAACCTGGTTAATGGGAACTTGACAGGATATCGAAAAGATAAAACCAAATATATGACATGCAATTTAATACAATTCGCTAACTACTACAATGCACTCCGCTTTAGGGCGGGCGCTGCTCAGAATACAATCGGTTTCTCTAAACTGTCGGCGGTTATGTGGTGACACTATAGTAAACCTTAATCTACGATCGCGAGAAGGACGAGACGCGGGGTTTTGGCCAAAACCTGGGATAAAAGTCTAGTGCACTCACGGGTACCGAACGTAGCTATCATCCACAGGCCCGCTGGTATTTAACGCAGCAGGCGGATCGCTGACGGTGGGCGACGGGCGTTCCTCAAGCTCCGGCTTTGGCAAGCCCGGGCGAGAACAACCCGCGGCGCTCGGAAGTTCCGCAAGAAGGATCCGCGCGATGAGACCTTGGGGTCGTCGGACCGCGGCAAGGCTGTCCGACACACGGCTCGCGGGTCAAAGCCGTGCCCTACGGCTTGATGGTGGCGCCAACATGACGCTCAACGAAGGCGAGGGCGCGCAACGACGCTCGGGGAAACACGGCCATCGGCCATGCTTGCGCTCGCCGATGACGTGGAACGCACGCGGTAGCTTGTGCACTTTTCGCGCACAACACACACTCGGCGATACGCGCAACTTAACATCCCAATCTCTCCCCGGCCGAGCCAGGCGGCGGAAGGAGACGAAAATGGTTTATTTCAACCTTTACATGATTAGGAGCGATATCAATGCTAGCGAGCCATTCCAACCCCCCAAGTGAAGTGACAGTTCGAAATCATCTCCTCCCGGACACGTTGCGTTTCGGTTCACATCAACACATTAAACGTCAAACCAACTTAAATCTTTTTTAAATCGAATGATTCTCGAAAAAATATCAATGCTCATTAATACTTGTAATACTTTAAGTGGTTAATAATAATTACTAATAATTATATTTTTATCGTACGTTTTCTACCTTGTTTCATTCAGAATACCTTCTTTCCGATGCGGTAACTAAACGCATAGTCTACTCTCTGACAGTTCTCCTGTCAAAACTCCAACCTTTTGACACCTTCATATTCACTATTTATGTTTCATAAAAATTCCGAAAATGATTCTAAAATACTAATTAAATTAGGATGTGACCTATTTGAGCAGTTAGGGTAGACTAGGAGGATCATTTTGATATGCATGAAGCCAGGTTTGGTTCACCAACCTCCGCGCAATCTGGGTGACAAGTTCCGTTCAAGTGGCATACTCTTTAGACTTGTTTCTTCGAAACCAGTTAACCAGGAGGCAGGATATGCTAATCAACCTACAGCTGAGAAGGTACATTATAGTTTTACATAAGTGTCATACTCTGGTGTATGTTATTTTGTTGGAAATGCGACAGTCATGTTGTACAGGTCACATTGTATGAGAAAGTACCTGTTTGGTATAGGAAATTATGTAGCATCGCTACAAAGGCCAATATTTTTTTTGGGATTTCGGGGTTGGTCCGATAGAAAAAGTTGTTCAGTATGACCCAGTATGACGGGCGTAAGCCATAATGCTATGTTGGGGGCTGCAATAGTGTCCTGGCTGCTCCTTCGTCGGATGCTATTGCAGCTTGTACGAAAGGCTTTAGTATATAGAATAAGTTAGTTGTAAGAATGTATAAATTTGTAGTTTTTTATGGAGCGACATGTTCACCTCAGTGACAAGCTCTAAAAATAAATAGAAAAAAAAAGTATGACGGGCGGCTATACTAATCTGTAGACACATATTATTAATCTGTGAGCTAGTTCAGCTAATATTTCACGTGCATCTGTTATTTGTGCACGCTTTTTGGAAATAATTATATCTCTGGCGTCAACAATCGGAATCTTTTTTTGAGTTGAGGGATTGCGATGTTGAGGCTTGATTTTTGATCTGAAAGAAATTCAATCAAGATTAATTTTATCATGAGCAATCCAACACATAATAATTATTAACAATTAAAGAGCCCGATAAAGACTGCACGCTTGCTTCTGTGGAGTTCTTTCTAATGCTAAAAAAAACGAACTATATTCAATAGCAATACACAACAGTATAAGCAAGTTACCTTTTATTTTAATTCCGTCGTATTTGTATGATATCCTTTAAACTCTTGTCAATTAAAGGCATATCCAGATTAGTCAATTTTTCGCCAATCTGATTCAATTGCCCGATCGAATCAGGAGGTGCGGACGCAAATACCAATTTGGCTCACCGAATTCAACCACCGATAATGACCGATAATGACCGATATTACCGATAAAATGAGGTGCGGACGCAAGAATACCAATTTGTGAGGTTAGTATTTTCGTTCTGGGGCATTTATTCAATTTCATCATCATCATCGTCATCTCAGCCATAAGACGTCCACTGCTGAACATAGGCCTCCCCCTTTTTTGGGGGGTGAATGCCATAATCGCCACGCTTGGCAGGCGGGTTGGCGATCGCAGTCGAGTACACCGAATTTGAGGGACGCTGCTGCCTGTCCACCGGTGGTCTTGGACGTGGTTTAAGGACATACCCGTTTATTCAATTAAGAGGGCTCTAATATCACCATAAATCTAAAATTGGAGATTGACGCCAATTTCATTACTGATCAAATCGACCGATTCGATCAGTCCCGAAGGAATAAGGAAGTCTTCGTTAAATAATACAAAAAGAGAGTGTGTAACTCAGAAACTTAGGTCAGATCCAACGGTCTACTTCTGTTAAAAACTATTAATAAGAATTCTCTGTAAAGGCTTCGTCACACAGGCGCGTTTTCCGGGCGGCGCGTGAGCGGGGCGCGCCGCGTAACTAAAGCCCCTTATTCACACTCCTACCTTGTCGTCCGCCTCGCAGGACTACGGTGTAAGATATAGCTCACACACCATCCTACTTTGTAGTCCGCCTCACAGGACTACGGAGCAAGAAATAGCTTAAGCCCGCTCCACACTCGTGCGCGAATCGCGGCGCGAAGCCGCGAACGCGAGTCTGGAGTCGATTTCGCATATCAGCGAACTAGACTCCACACTCGCGTTCGCGGCTTCGCCCGCGATTCACGCGCATAGTCTGGAGGGCGCTTTTCACACGGTACTAAGGGCCTACCGCGAACCACGTTGGACGTGCTAGGCAGCACCCCTGCCCTGTCACACTTACGTACGAATTTACACGCGCGACGGAGGGGCAACACGTCGAACGTGGTTCGCGGTAGGCCCTCTGTTTTGCCGTCCATCACCAGTACTATGGCATCCTACTTGAGTTTGTAGGACGGCTCGTAGTCCGCAACCCCCATACACGATCCTACCCAACGAGGCGGATTACGAGGCGAACTACAAGGTAGAGTGTGAATGGGGGGCTTAACAGACTATCGCACCGCACCGTGACCTTGGAGTGTCGCACCCATAAGTGAGAGCGAGAAACGTATATCTCTTTTCTTTGTTAGTAGAAAAAGGCGGCAAATTGGAAAAATGTAGGCGCGAAGGGATATCGTCCCATAGAAAATTTTAATTTCACGCCTTTTTTTACTGACAAGATTTGCTTGACCACCTATAGCTACTTTACATATAAAACGCTCACGCCCCGCTCGCGCGCCACCCGTAAAACGCGCCTGTGTGACGAAGACTTAATTATAGTTCGTCAAACATATGTATCTCTGGTCAAACCAATTTGACAGTCAGTAAGCCCCCATTCGCACGACAGCTTTTTCAACGCGCGTTAAAAAAGCGCTTGAATCTGGTCGCACTCTAAATTCGACTTAACGACCAAAGCTTAAAGTCAAAAATCCAACAACACTGAATAAAAGCGTCACCGTTGTCGTGTGAATACATAAATGGTTATCCATTTGTGTCATTCAAACGCTTTTTTTAACGCGCGTTGAAAAAGCTGTCGTGCGAACGGGGCCTAAGAACCAGGAAAACTATACTCATTTAAAGTAGCTAACACACTATCGCACCGCACCGCGACCCTGGTGCGTCGCACTCATGAATGAGAGCGAGAAACAGATATCTTTTTCTCGCCCTCACTTACCGGTGCGAAGGGTCGCGGTGCGTGCAAATTGCAGGCACCTTTCTCTGTCATTCTATTCTAATTATAGCTGGTTTTGCAAATCTTATCAATAAAAAAAGGCGCGAAATTCAAATTTTCTATGGGAAGAGATCCCTACGCGCCTAAATTTTTCAAATTTGCCGCCTTTTTCTACTGACCAGATCTGCTTGACCAAGTATACATTTCATGGATCGAACAATTGTTTCCGTCTGGAAAGCCCCCTCCACACTCGTGCGCGAATTGCGGCGCGAAGCCGCGAACGCAAGTGTGGCGTCGATGTTCGCAGACAGCGAAATCGACTCCACACTCGCGTTCGCGGCTTCGCCCGCGATTCACGCGCATAGTCTGGAGCGGGCTGAAGAAAAATATATCTCTTTCTCGCTCTTACTTATGGGCGCGACGCACCAAGATCGCGGTGCGGTGCGATAATATGTTAGCTACTTAACCTTACCATTATCTGCTTATTTTTTGCGCATGGCAACATTACTGAATCGTAAACTTAAAAATCGTCGCCCCATCCCTAGAATATCACTCTATGTGTCAAATATTTATAGTCTGTGGTGTGGAGCGAAAAGTGGACGCCAATTATTGGGCTGTACATTCTTGGGTTGAGCAATCCCGGGTCGAACATTATCGGTACGGGCCAATAATATGCGACCAATATTCGGCGTCCACTAAATGGATTCGTATTATTGGGTCGTGTATTATTGGGTTGAGCGTTATCAGGGTGTACAAGCTCGGTCCGTGCCAATAATACGAAGCCACTCTTTGAACAGGGCAGTAGTGTACAACCCAATAATACGCATCCAAAAAAGTGGACGCCTATTATTGGGCTGTACATTATTTGGTCGTGTATTAACCGGACTCTGCACGTGTGTTTATTTCTCGTGAGTTCATTGAAATTACAGTTAGCGATTTGCGCAAGTAGTAAGTGTATTTTGTGTTGAAAATGGCACAAACTGTAGAGGACCAAGTCCTCAATATAGTAAACAGTTTAAAACAAAATCAAGAAAAGGAACCTGAAGACACAGCTGTAACTCAAACTTCTAAGTCTTCGTCAAAAAAAGAGAAGAAACAAAATGAAGAAACTATTAGGGGACGTCCTAAATCTGGACGCTTTTGGAAAACGCAGAAAGAGAGGTAAAATACCTTTATATATGTATAATCTAGTCTAGTATATTTATATGTTTCCTGTAATAGTTAACAAAATAAAAATAACCCATATGAATCCTTTCAGGTTTGCTACAGTGAATAAGACTAAAGGGCTTACGCAAGATTTTAAAAAGAAGACTGCCCTTAGGTTAGAACTAAAGAGGACTAAAGAATTATCCCGGCAAGTTTTAGAAGAACTAAAACAAAAAGAACAAGCTAGGAAAGAAAGGAGAAGAGAGAACATCAAGCGGTCAGCCGAAAACAAGGCAAAGGCTGAGGTTGTTCAAGTTATCACTAATTCTGCCAAACTGAAGAGAATGCGTAAGAAGCAGCTGAGGTTCATCCAAAAACGGGATACTAATAAAGAAGTTGAGGCTAATAAATAGATATTTAACCCTTGGGACGCCTAGTGCCATATCCGTACCAGTCCTGTCAACTGCCGGAGGGTCTTCAATTTTTGTACCCGTCAACTGCCTAGTCCCAGATCTGTACAAAGTGTCTCAACTGCCTTGTGCCTTATCAGTCACCAAATTTATTCTATCATATTTTTACAATTTTGAGATCTAAACACTTATATTGAGATAAACTCGCGGCAGTCAACGGGTGCACGTATGCGAGCCAATCCGGCAGTTGAGGGGGATGGGACGGATCCGGCACTAGGCATCTGACGGGTACAAGTATGTTTGTCGGTTCGGCGTTCCAGGGGTTAATATGATTTGTTTTATTAAATGGTGCTCTGTCTTCACCAATCCAAGAAAACAACAGATATAGCAGCATTAATTAACAAAATTTAAGTTACATTCAAAATTAAATACACTTACCTAGTTAACAAGTATTTAACTTCTATCACTCACTGCATCACCTACTCACATTGCTTGTTTCTTTTTTCGTCATGTCTCCACTACCCTAAGGTTGTCTGGAAGAGATCACTCTTTAGCGATAAGACCACCTGTTATCTATTATCTACCATAGTTTAAGTTATGCTTAATTTGTATATCATGTTCTTTTTCATATTGGTGAGCAATAAAGAATATTTGTATTGTACCAAGCAAAATTTGGAACTTAACACTCTTGGCAGTGACAATGTATGTGCCATGGACATAGAAAGTTAAAGTTATAAGTCCATGCTATGTGCTTTGATTGCAAAATGAAATGATGAGACACTTGTAAGTCGGAGTATTTCCAACTGTATTTTAATAAGGGTTTTTAAATAAAATAGTTTTCTACTTCCACCTAATATTTTTATTATCAGTATTATTTCACAGTACTTATTATAATAAAAATACTAAATGCTTTTTCCCAATTTTGTGGATACTGAATGTTAATTTGGGTGATATTTACATCAGTAGTGCAATGTTTGACAAGATGTGATACTTGATACAACATCAATCTTTTATTATATATGTTTGTATGTACATTAATGAAAACTCTGAATGATATAGTCGCGCCAATAAAAGTCTGCAGCGGATTTGATAGCCTACGCAGTGTAAGTGTTATTTATACGTCATAATTTAATAGAAGTTTGACGTTTAAAATGACACTTGCACTGCGTAGGCTATCAAAATTGCTGCAGACTTTTTACGGTCTAACTATAGGTACTTTACACAATAAAATCTAAATGCACCAAAATAAGTAATGATCACCCTTAAAATAGACAAAACATGTTACTTTTAAACATTCCGTAGAAACAATTTATTAGGATAGATTTAGTTTATCATAAACACTAATACTCGTACAATACAAACAGATAAATTGATGCTTTTCAAATTCATATTCCATACATAGTTGTAACTTGTAAGCCTCAATAAATTATATCACTTTTCGTCATAATCAGAAAAATACTGTTTAATGTATATCTCCACATTGTAAACTTATCCTTTATCAATAACTACTACTTAAAACATTTATTTAAAAGTAAATGAAGAGTACATCAAAAATCAAATCACACATACCAAGTATATAATTCATTATCAATTTATCATACATAATATGAATCTTATGATGTAGTGTCTTACATAACATCATTCATTAAATTCAATCAAATAATTTACAACAACAATACAGTTGTGTGAATAATAACAACATTAGACATAGCTTACACCTACATCCAACTAACTCCCGTAACATAGAAACTCTAAATCTTTATTCAAAACATCAGTCTAAGGCAGTGACAACATAGTTTGATCATAGATATAACCAAAATGATGACTTGGCGGTTACAAAATGACTAAATTAACATCAGCAAAAAAACCGTATGCTCTGACATACATTAGTTTAAAGATCCCAACCAACACATTCGTGACACATATCAAAATATATCAAATCCACAGTATCTTAAAGAGATTCTTAGAGAGATCTTTGCCTAGACGTGCAATCCTATAATTTTACTTAAAACTGAGTAGATATGACAATCCGGAGGCGAGGATGTTATTTGGCGTATATTC